>NC_137922.1:46611416-46616416 GCF_963457725.1 Sprattus sprattus | reverse complement strand
AGCTTCCCAAACTAGCTTTCACATTCTCCTAACAGGCAAATACCCACTAGGTACGGAGACCTAGAAATGCCCTCACTCACACACCTACACAGACACACACACACACACACACACAAACACACACACACACAGACACACACACACACACTTTGAACATAGATGGGTGCTCTTTTTTTCTTCTTACCTAGCATGTATAAGCTACAGACCGCAGTGAAGGACTCAAATTTAAAAAAAGAAAGACACACCTCCCCCTGCGTTTACTAATTTATTCATTCTACTGTGTGTCAGTGTATCTGCTTATTAATCTATTTATTTATGTCTCACTTTAACACCACAATTAAACACACACACACACACACACACACACACACACACACACACTCCTTGTGTTTCTCCCAGGATCCAGCAGCAGCAGCAGCTCAGGGATCGTAGTCCCAGCTCAATTATTCATGTGTGCTCGCACTCCCACATTAATCCTGACTGACACTAAAAGTCTGTCTAGATTTAGCTTCATGAAATTTTCATCTCCAAAATGGGGAGCTCTCACTCTCCTTCCCTCTCACTCTCTCTCTCCCTCTCTCTCTCTCTCCTGTGTTCTCTGTTTCACTCGCTCTCTCCCTCTCCCTTTCTTTCTTCTTAGTCTAGCGCTCTAACTATGCTCTTCTCTCGCGTCCCACCCCCCCGCTCTCCTTTCTCTCTCTCTCCTCCCCCCCCCCTCTCTCTCTCCCTTTCTCTCACTTTCTTTCTTTTTAGCCTAGCACTCTAACTATATGCTTCTCTCACGTCCCACCCCCCATTCTCTCTCTCTCTCTCCTGCGTTCTCTCTTTCCCTTTCTCCCTGAGCCGTTAAGGTTTCAGCATGCACTCGTTCACCTCTCCACTTTCTCCCTTCTCCCCCTCTCTTTCTCGGTCTCACTATCTCTATTTTCCATCTCTATCTCTTTTTTTGACCGGCGTGATGGGTGGATAGGACAGGTCAGTGTAACACACCAGTGTTGGTTTTCATCTTATGGCAAGGGCAGACATGTCGTAACTAGAGAGATTGAGACCACGACACAGAGAGGGAGAGAGAGGGGGGGGGGGGGGGGGGGATGAGAGATCAGGAGGAAGAGAGAAAGAGAGGGAGAGATAGAGACAGAGAGAGAATAGATGGAAATGAGAGATCAGGAGGAAGGCAGAGAGAAAGAGGGAGAGAGAGAGAGAGAGAGAGCGAGAGAGAGAGAGACAGAGAGAGAAAACATGGAAATGAGAGATCAGGAGGAAGAGAGAGAGAAAGGAGGACCAGAGGGAGACCACTTGGGATGAGTAGACATGTTGTATTCTCTCCCCACTCTCTCACACACTTCACACTCTACCTCAATCTTTCTCTCAGTATTTCTCTCCTTTTCTTTCTTTCTCTCTCCCAAATTCTCAATCTCTCTCTCATAATCTTTCTCACTCTCCATCTTCCTCTCCTTTCTCTTTCTCTTTTTCCTCTCTCTTCCTCTCTCTATTTCTCATTATCTTTCTCACACTCCTTGTATGACACAACACCTTCTCTGAACCTTCCCTGTCCCTGACTTCTCTCCTCAGGTGTGTGTGCCCATCTCCCGTACCCAACTCCTCAGGTGTGTGTGCCAATCTCCCGTACCTAACTCCTCAGGTGTGTGTGCTAATCTCCCGCACCTTACTCCTCAGGTGTGTGTGCCCATCTCCCGTACCCAACTCCTCGGTGTGTGTGCCCATCTCCCGTACCCAACTCCTCAGGTGTGTGTGCCAATCTCCCGTACCCAACTCCAGTAAGCGATCGAGGCGCTTTGTCTGCGGTGACCACTGGTAACTCATTACAGACACACGCCGGGTGCCAAGGCCGGGTGCGGTGTCGGCGTGGCCCATTCACCGTGCCAATCTGTGGCAACACTACCCAGCTCATTAAGCTTGGCGCTGCCCGTGACCTCGCTAACGCCGCCCTGCTGCCCACAACACAACAAGCTGGATTTCCACCCAGGTCTCCACAGTCAGACAAACAGCCTCTCACTGAGGAGCAGATAGTGCCCTCTTCTAGTGCAGAGCAGGGGCAGATTCTTCTCCAGAGGCTGACGGACAGACAGACAGACAGACAGACAGACAGACAGACAGACAGACAGACAGACAGACAGACAGACAGACAGACAGACAGACAGACAGACAGAGCTTCTCTCAGAGCAGTGCTGCCGCAGGAAGTAGCACAACCCTTATCTAGTGCAGATCAGAGTCAGCTGTAGTCTTTCTCTCCACAGTTGTGGTGAGGGGGGGGGGGGGGGGGCTCATGAGGAAGTGAGAGGAAGACTTTTGACTTTAAATTAGATTTTTTTTATCATAATAAATGTAATGATTTTACGATAGACCGAGAAATTGAAAGCACAGAGAGAAATAAAAGAGGGAAAGAAGGAAAGAGAAAAAGGGGGAGGAGAGCGCGGATGCAGCTGGATGACCTCAGGGGTGTAAAGGTGTGCAGAGGAAAGGGTTGAAGAAAAGAGAAGAGAAGAGAGAAAGGAGGAGAGAGAGAGAGGGGAGGGTAGAAGAGAAGAGAAGAGAGAGAGAGAGAGAGGAAAGGGTAGAAGAGAAGAGAAGAGAGAGAGAGAGGAAAGGGTAGAAGAGAAGAGAAGAGAGAGAGGTAGAAGAAGAGGGAAGGAGAGGAGAAAGAAGGAGAGGAGGCGAACGCAGCACATGAAGGCACACGCCTGTGTATGAGAGGAGAGACTGCAGGCACAGGAGAAATCCCCTACATGTTTCCTTTCTTCTCTCTAACACACTCATCCCTCATGTGGCCTCTGCTGAACAAGCGTGTGTGTGTGTGTGTGTGTGTGTGTGTGTGTGTGTGTGTGTGTGTGTGTGTGTGTGTGATTGAGGGAGAGCGAGGGAAGGAGTGAGACAAAGAAAGATTATGTCATGACAGTGTAGTCCGTGTATTTACTGCCCCAGTGGAATTATTATTCTTCAGCCATTTTACTTTCAAACTCACAAAACTCTCTCTCTCTCTCTCTCTCTCTCTCTCTCTCTCTCCCTCCCTCTCTCTCTCTTTCTCCCCCTCTCCCCCTCCCTCTCTCTCTCTCTGTTCCTCACCCCTCTCTCTCTCTCCCTCTTGCTCTCCCTCTCCCTCTCTCTGTCTCTCCTTCTCTTTCTCTCTCTCCCGCTCTCTCCCTTTTCTCTCCCCTATCCTCCCCTCTCCTCCTCACTCTCTCGCTCTCTCTCTCTCTCTCTCTCTCTCTCTCTCTCTCTCTCTCTCTCTCTCTCTCTCCCTCTTTCTCTCTGTTTATGACATTATTTAATTGAGTTAATCTGTTGATAAGGCCCTTTTGCTGGAGTCTGTTTTAATCCCTTATTGCAGTGAAGACAGACACACAGTGAGAGAGAGAGCGAGGGAGAGGGAGACAGAAAGAGAGCGAGAGAGAGGGAGAGGTAGTCAGAGAAAGAGATAGAGAGACAGAGAGAGACAAAGAGAGAGAGACAGAGAAAGAGAGGGGGACACAGAGGAAGAGCGCAAGGACAAGAGGCAGTGTATTTTCAAGGTCTTTCATCAGACATCAAGCACTGGGCTAGTGCTAACTTTTTCACACATGTAGCACAGAGCAGGAGATTAGCCGTGACAGAAGCATTTTCACCTACTGGAAACACTCTGTTTGGTTTACGGTCACATGGCTGCCGCAGGAGAGAGACCACATGAACAGCTATATATCTCTCCTGACCTGCGCTGAACTACATTGATATTAATAAGAAAGTGTTGCTGTTCAGCGTAGGTTAGCTACCTAGCCAGTTATCGCTAGGTGGCTAACATTACATGGTTGTGCTATGACTTGACATTTAAGCTAAAAGAATGTCTCATAATGCCTTCGCCCATATTGGTCGTGATCGTGTCGCTCACAGGGGTGCCTACCCTGGCAACAGCTACACAGTAGAGGTGGTCCTTGATTTGAGGCTGCATATCGGTACAATATACACTATAAGCCATCGGCACAACATGGAAAAGCGATATGACAATAGTCTGACTATGATATGTGTGTTGAGACCACAAATACTTTGTGAATTGAATTGATTCAGATATCAAACTCCTTATCAGCAATTGCCAGACATGCCAGCTAAGGGGAAACCAACCAGACACAGACATGGAGATGGCCTATTAGGCCCTGCCAAAGGCTTCATCTAGATTTAGCTTAAAAAGGGATGCATGACCTCTGAGTAGTCCCTGATAGCTACTCCCGCTGAGCAGAGGGGTCTTTGATGAGCAGCACAGCAGCTGAGAAAACCATAGAAGTCTTGAGGGGCCACATGGGGTACACCATAGAGGTCTTGAGGGGCCACAGGAGGTCTTCCAGATGAGATAGTGTCCAACAACGGAGCTCAGTTTGTGCCTACTGACTGCCAAACACTCCTGAGGAGTTATGGTGTGAAACCCATCATGAGCTCAGCATGTCACACAGTCTCCAGTAAAGCTGCTGGTCGCTAAGGACTGTTTCTGTAAAAAGTGTGTGTGTGTGTGTGTGTGTGTGTGTGTGTGTGTGTGTGTGTGTGTGTGTGTGTGTGTGTGTGTGTGTGTGTGTTTGTGTGTGTGTGTGTGTGTGTCTGTTTGTACGTGTGTGTCTGGAGTAAGGAGAAAGCAGGAACATGGATCTCAAACACTGCGTCCACAAGTTTTATTTTCTGTTACAGAGGTACTCTACAGGGAAAAAACTCCATGCCATGCAACGGAAAGCTGTTCAGCAGGCAAAGCAAGCTGGCACACGTCAGACACTTCCCACTCAAACAAGAAGTGTTGGTTGAAACCACAGTGGAGAGGAAGGTGTTAAGTAGATTCTGAGTATTGAACAGACACTAGCATCTTTCACATGTCTGGTGAAGGCGTAGGGAAAAAAGTACACAAATGTAAATACCTGAATGTAAATCAACTGACTGACGCTGAGATTGAAATGCCCAAAAGTGACAGGACATATTGCGCTGATAGGAGAGTTATGTCACCTACATGAGTGACAGTGCCCAGAAAT
>NC_137922.1:46583916-46588916 GCF_963457725.1 Sprattus sprattus | reverse complement strand
TTCCACTGTGTAAAATTAATTCATTTTTTTTCGATATACCACAAAATACTTGCTTTACATGATTTCCATATCTCCGTTTTTTGTTTTTTGCACATACACATCTGTCATTCTATTTACCATGTTATATGTGGAGTAAGACAAACGTCACTAACATCTGTATACCTCTAAAAAAAAACAAAAAAACAATAATGGTTGAATAAAACTCAACCATAAGAACGGATGCATTGACACAGACACGAGCTGTGAGAACAGGAACAGACCCTCACAGAGCGATCGCAGCAGAAGTCAGGACTCTCACATCTTTCCTTCAGCTCCACCAAACCAGTGAGAAGATATTCCTCAGTTTTTTTTAAACATGGGACTATTAGTTGAGAGATTGCTAAAAGAGTGGACTCATCATAGACATATAAGTCATTATGCTGCATTCAGTCCTGAACTGTATTCATTGTAGGACAGATCGTGGTGTGTAGTCAGTAAAAACAGACAAGAGAGAGCGTTGGTGTTTCACAGTGGAGAGGAAGTTGTTAGAAACAAATGTTTTTGATTTAGGTACCTCTGGTAAGACAATCTTTATCTTTTGCTTGTTTTGTTCACTGAAGATTCTTTTGCCAACCATCAAGGCTGACCCTGACTGAGAATGACAGTGACCCAGAAACCATCCAACTATTTAGATAGGTAGATGGATACTAGGTGTCTATGACACTGCCTCCTTTAATTAGCAATAGACTCAGCTCTTTAAGGAAGGAAATGGGGTTTCAGTATCACTGGACTGGCTTTAGGAGGATCAACTTTGTCTACCAACCTCTTCTGTTGACCCCCAGTATACACAACACCCTGCTCTATCTTCACACACACCCTCTTCAAAGAGCCAGTCAAGCATTCCCTTTGATTTCGAGGACATTTTTTCCAGGACTTAAGGTCCATGGAGAAAGGCTTAGTACATTCACTCCAACTCTGGCCACAGATAACACCACCCCTGTCTGGATTTCCACTGACACAGGATCAGATTTGTTTGATTTGATCTTAATAGTGAGGTTTGGGACAATGGCAGATGGGCCTGATCAGATGACAAGGAGCTGAAGAGCCTTGCCTTTGAAAATGCTGTTTTTTTTTTTTTTTTAAATGGAACTCTATAGGGGACCCGCTCAGAAATACAGACAGCGTGCTACAACAGATTCGCTTCTCATTCTTGCATATGGAGAATTCAAGTAGAAAGAAATGACAGGACTGCGGCAAAGAAAGCAAGACTGAAAAGAAGCGATGAGAGAGGTGTGAGAATGACGGAGGTTGGCTGGGGGGAAAAAGAAAGGGAGAAATAAAAACGAGTGTGTGTGTGTGTGTCTTTCCTGCTCTGAGATTTTGCAAATTTTGGCAACGATGTTGAGGGTTGAGAAGTTAAGAGAGACGACTCGATTTGTCAAAAGGCCTGACAGCAGAAGGAAACTGTTACGCTCCTGAACTGCTCCTGACCTTCTGCGAGAGGAACTTTCTAGATTTCCTTTGATATCCCGTCTGTAATCGGAGCCTCAGAACAGCATACTCCATTTGATCATGTCATGTTCCACTGAAGTGAAGCTTCTCTCTGAAATGTCTTCCTCTTTTTCTTCTCCTTTTTTTATGCTCTACTGATATTTCCATGCTCTTCCTCTCACCCAGGCTTGCGCTCTCGCTATCCAAGAGCAGCAACAAGATGTTAACCCTAAGCCTGACAACTCATCTCACCAATCAAACAACGAATCCTTTTTTTTTAATATCAATATTGCGTTTGACCCTTGACTTCTAGAGGCACAAGCCCAGGCTCCTAGCCTTCCCTCACCCTCACGGGAAGAACGACAGATGACACAGAGAAGAGTATCGACCCGGCCCCGGCTAACGTTATTCCGATTAGCATAAAGTCACCACATGGCCTTACCCTACTCTCCATGTGCCGCGGCCTTTGATGGATAGGGTCGCTCCCTAAGGACGAACACTGGGCTACTGTGGGGCAGGGACCCCCTGCGCTTCACTCTATGGGTGAGTGACAACATGAGTGGCAATTAGGACTATTGATCTACCTGTTATTGAGTGAGAGGGACGTCGGATCAGCTGCTGGGGGCATCAGAGGAGCCCCACAGGACAGGGGTGGGGGGGGGGATGTGACATGTGTCAAAAGCGATTGGACGTCTGCTTTTAGCACGAGGCTCGATGCTGATTAGATGATAAGAGAGGGCTAAACACGCGCTTGTCCGACGCCGTGTATGACAACCGAAAAACGAGCCATAACGTACATCGACACACGGCTATGCTGGAGTGAGGGGTTAAGCGAAGCGAGATGACTGATGTGTGTGTGTGTGTGTGTGTGAGAGCGCTGAAGTTTTAGATGACACCGGTGTGTTCAGGACACGTTATATCCGTAAAGGTTCAGCTTGTCCGACTAGTTCAGTTGTGTTAGGAAGCACCGTTTGTTCAGAATGAGAGGACAGGACTGTGAATGAGGAGAAAAACTGAACAAAAATGTGGAATGTTAAAAAAAAAAAAACAACAACATGAAGGGGGGGATATATATAAGAGTTATGGTTAGGCAGCTTAGTGAATTAATTGCTTAGAAATTAAAAATAAATTATTATAAAATAGATTTCTGTACATTTTACATATATATAGCAATATCTCATGACTTTTGCCATTCAAATACAGAGTAAACAAAAAAAAAACATAAACGCTAAGAGTGAGTCTTCGTTTAATGTCAATCCCAGCCAAAGTTATGTCCGGTCATCTGGTAGAACTTCATGTTGAAGGGCCTGTAGAAGTCCCGCAGCCTCTGCACCACCTCAGGGTCGATGTTGGGGTGGACGCGGCCTTTGGTTTTGCCCAGGCAGTGGGGCTTGCTGCTGCCCTCGGCCTTCTTGAGGCAGGGGAAGCCCTTGGTCTGGTTGAAGTAGAAGTGTTTGTCCGTGATGATGCGCTTGAGGCCCAGGAAGTCCTGCACGCGGCCCAGCTCTCCGGCCGGGTCGCTGATGAGCCGCTCGCCGCTCACGAACAGGATCTGCTCCATGGGGAAGTACTGCAGCCAGTTGTCCAGGTGCTTGGCGTAGATGCCGATCTGGATGGCGCTCCAGGACGTGTCGATGAGCCCCGTAGTCCTGTTTTTGAAGGTGAGGCTCTCGAAGGAGGGAATGTCGGGCTTCTTGGACAGAGTCTGCGTGTAGTCGGAGATGGCCCGCGTCACGGGGTCCCGCACCACCACGATCACCTTGGTGTCGCGGGACATGGCGCTGATCCGCGCCGGAGCCTCGCGGGTCACGAAGTAGCTGGGGGTTTTCTCCATGGTGATCTGGCCCTCCAGCGTCTTGGGCATCAGGTCCCTGAGGACAAGCGGAGAGAAGACAATGACAGAGATTAGAATAGAGCACTAACTGACGTTAAGAAAACAGCACCACAAAACACACACACACACACACACACACACACACACACACAGATACCAACACAACACACACACTCACACACACACACACACACAGATACCAACACACACACACACACACACACACACACACACACACACACACTGCATAATGCAAATCAAACAGATGGCTTGTGCCGCGTTTGCCAATCAATGGCTGAGTCGCAGCACTGGCCCTATTATTAAGGGTTCAAACCAATTATTTTTGGTTGCTAAACAACCTACGCATAAACATCAGGAAAAACACCGTACAAAGATAATGGAGAGGCCCCCATCTCGTTACTCGGAGGCCTGGTGGCGTCTCGTAATCTGGTGAAGCACACGAGCCTGGAGGAAGGCACAGGGCTAAGCCATGAGAAATGTGGGTTTCAATAAAGTGCAAAGCCCTTCAGCCTACAAGGAGATTTGACGTTAAAAGACAAACAAACAAACAAACCAAAAAAAAAGCGGTTACAAATTTGCCAGGGACATGAACCACGTAAAACCAGTTTGATTGGTTTCAATCGGGCCGTTGGACGATGTTTATCTAACGCAATAAACGGACTGAATAATCACGACTGGAGGTTTTCCCAGGTGACCCGAACACACACACGAACACTCATAAACACAAGCACACACACACACACCATTCCTCTCTCCTCAACACACTCCACATTCACTCTCTCAGCCACTGATCCCGACTACATGTTTCCTCCAAACACAATCGGACAGGGCTGATCTGGAGTCAGTATCTGGGGAGGCTGGAGATGCTGGTGTAACAGGAGACCCTGGTTGCCTCTGCTGCCTCCACTCATGTGCCTTAAGGCTTATCCTAAACTCAATCCAGGCGTGTTTGCACCATTAACCACTTGGGCCGAAGTAAAGGCTAATTTGCCGTTTAGAGCGCCTGGGCCCGGCGACACTCAGGAAGAGGGAGGAGGGAAAAAAAGTCGAGATGAGGGAAAGACATTACGGGCTGAAAGTGGAGAGGATTTGTTTCGTGTCGAGCGATCTGGGTCTCGCACGGCAGGGGGTGTGTGTTACATGTAGACCTGTAATCAGGAGCCATTTGAGAAGAACGTTTCGTTTCTCTTTTTTTTCCTTCCTCCTCTTTTCGACGAGAGAAGCTAACGCATTCTCGGGGCCCAGGCGCTGGCGTCGGGTTTCAGAAATGGGCTGCAATCATATATGTGTGTGTGTGTGTGTGTGTGTGTGTGTGTGTGTGTGCAATCATATGTAGTGGATTATGGCAAGGCGATAAGAGGTCTTTGACGGGCACAGATCTGGTTTCTCTGGGTTGGCAAGGACTCGTCCCACACTCTCCACACACACACACACACACACACACACACACACACACACAACACACACACACACACACACACACACACACACACACACAGACCATACAGATCTGTGAACATAGGTTCTGATTGTGTGTGTGTGTGTGTGTGTGATTACATGTGTTTTTCACTGAGTGAGGGGGGTGTGAGGGATGTGAGATTACAAGACCTTTCAGCTTCAGGGTAATACAAAAACACACACACACACACACACACAAAAACACACACACATGCAC
>NC_137922.1:46541416-46561416 GCF_963457725.1 Sprattus sprattus | reverse complement strand
TATATTGGAGTACCCGTATCGATTTATAAGGGTCGGCCCAGACAAACCTGGCTAAACCAATTGCACATGAAGTAGGACGTAGGCTAAACATAACGAGTCTCCATTACGTGGCATCAACATTTGGCTCACGCTGTACCTCTGCCCGGACCTCAAAATAGGCTGAGCCTGCAGCCTACCAAGACCAGCCTCGGCCTAGCCCATGGGTGGATGAGTCATATTAAAATAAGTGATTCGTTTTTAATGAAGAACTCGTGTTGCAGCAATAGTAGCGCAACGATGGGCCTGCGATGTGAACGGCATGGGAACTCTGTTGTGCCAGCTAGGTCACGAATATAAAATGTTTGCTCTTTTTGAAGACTCTAACATGGCGTAATTAAGACGGTTTTTAGAAAACAATAATCGTGTGGGTGTTTGAATATTCCCCTTAACAATATAAAACACAATGGTGCTGAAAATTATAGATAATTGGAGCAGTTTTAGTACAATTTATGGTGGGCTGGTCTTCAAACTAAATATTTTTATTTGAATTCTCGAACTCTGGGTCGATTTAAACTTATTTCTTCTTACACGAAACCACATTAACCACATTCTATACAATTACCATGCGAGTAAACGTGTTCATTTCATCTTAAAGTTTTTGTTTAACACAATAAATATTGCTGTGGAATTCGTTAAAGGACGAGAACATAAAAAAAAAATGGATAACAGCATAACATTTCTTGTCATTACAATGACTTTAACAGTCTATCCCAAAGCCAAATTATTAAAACAAAAAATAATAATTTAAAAAGACTTGTGTCCCACACTTGACAGTCTGAAGAACAACACGAATATAAGGTTGTATGACTGCAATTCCATTATGGAAACCAATAGTTCGTGAGCCTCCTTTAAAACACGTTTAAAAACATTTATTTTAAATAAATAATGAACATTTAGACGCTGAACCATTATTACGCGTACCCGCCTGCAATGAACTCTTGCTTCCAACAGAGACCACTGCGCGTCGCCGAAAGCTTGGGAATTGCTATAGCACCTGAATTGCTGCAGAACCGTTTTAAATAATACTCCTAACCCCAATTGTTATTTCAATAAATTATCAGCTGATGTCGTAACATAGTCAGTGGTTCATTTTTAGCATGTAATAATGTTATAAGCACTGAGGAAGCTCGTATCATTATGGCTCCAACACGGCACGAACGAACAGATATGCAGCTTTCATTTAACGACACGCACTATAGTAGTTCCTTAAGCAATATTCAAAATCCACTGTTTTACAAAGGTGTACTCACAGTTAAGGATACTGTCACACATAAAAGGCTATATATTGGCAACAAAAATGCAAAAGTGATGTATTTTATTTTGGTTGATTAATGTCTAACAACTCCCTGGAAATAGTCAAAAATACATAGCACCGCAAACCATTTTACTAAATGTCCATAAAAAGGAAAAAAATGCACTAACCGCTATCGCTTCGCACTTATTTAGAAATCCACACGAAACCAATTTCCCATTGCCCATTCGGTTCAACCAACTCTGCGCGGTCGACTGCCGCAATCCGAGCAGCCCGCCCGGGGACAGGCACCGGCGGAAAACACGAGCAATAGTGCGGACTCACCTGTACCACTCCAGCCCGTTGTCGTAGTTTCGGTCGAAGAAGTGCGGCTCCGCTCCCACGGCCCTGATGTCTGGATGCACGCGGAGGAACTCAAGCAGTGCGCGCGTGCCTCCCTTCTTCACGCCGATGATGATGGCCTGGGGCAGCTTCTTGCTGCCCGACCCGTTCGAGAAACTTGACAGCGAGCTGGGCTCCGGTGATCTCTGATCGACCCGCGCCTCGTCCCACTCATCGCCCCGGTCCCCGTCCACGTCGTTCGCCGATAAGTCTCTGGATGCGGTCCGGAGGGACGGTTCGTCGTAGTCGGACTCCAAATCAACCCAGCCTTGCGGTCTGGGCAGCAGTTTGGACATGAGGTCCGCTCTGCCGCTCTCTGTCCTTCTGCTCGCGTGCTCCGGCTCCTTCACCCGGTAGCTGTCCACCACCAAAGTGGGCATGGTAGCACAGTACCCCACGCAGGAATAGAGCATGTATGCCCACAATAAAAACATAATGCCGAGTAGTGCAAGTTTCTTTTTCACGGGGCTCGCTGACAATGCATACAGATTGTGACAAACCAGGCTATATTCCATAAGCCTCGCAGATGCGAACCATAATAATCCAACGGGACATATTGCCAAAACTATTCACCCCCGGCTACTACACGGTAATCTTCGCATGGTGGAACAACCATCCACTGAAAACGAATAAATAGAAAACCAACCAACAAACAAAAAGGAAGAAAAAAAACCCGAAATAAACTAAAAACTAAAACGTCAGTTAGGTAGCGTAGGAGCTCAGTGCATACGGTGCCTGTGCCCGAACATTACTGCGGTGCAAAAACTGGTAGTCGACAGAGATGAGAGGTGCACTTCTGTGCCACTCCGAAACCCAGCCCTCGCGCGCTCCGGTTGCATCCCCACCGCCTCGATGCGAGCCTCTGAGTGTTCGCGAGCCCCCGCTGAACACTAGAAACTTATACAGCGCCGCAGCTTTACATATGCCTCTGATTGACACCGAGGCTGGCCTACCGAACTACGCACAGAGGAAAAAAAACGCTCATTTGTTGATATAGGCGGACCAATCAGATAATAGCAAAGGCGGGTCTTCGAGAGATCCTTGCATACTTTAGCCAATTAAAGGCTCTTATTGGACAAGGAAACATTATGCTGGAACCCTTTCATTTAACAGCAGGGGGATTCCAACTTGTTAAAAGTTCTTTGATCAGTCAAACTTGGGCTCCTAGAAATACAAATATTGATTTGTTTCCCCGTTGGTTCTGAGGCTATACGGCAATGAAAGCAGACTTTTGGTGTGCAACCAACATCCACCATTTCGTTTAAAAGTAATTACAAAGATATCACTTTTTTAAATTTCTGTTTAGATTTTCATCAAACTATTCAATTATTTTTACATAGGCCTATTCAAAACATTGAAGACACTTGAGTCATAGCTCTTGAATGCGATCTACAGGTTTTTAGAAGTGGTGAATGAATCCAACATTCAAATTAATTAAATATGGTAATAAAGTACAGCAACGGCCTGTGGCTGAACTTGAACGGAAAAAATATAATCACCGCCTATATGGTTAAACCTGCACAGATAGTTTAATAATTCCGACCCGTTGCCATAGCTCACTGAGGCGGAATACCCACATTGCTGGATGTCAAGAACACCTACGAAACAAAGTAAGAAAGTAAAAAATAGTTAAACACGCAAATATGGAAAAATTGTCAAGTTTACTGGCCACATAGCTGACTATTTCCGTTGTCAGGCTGAAATAGATAGCGATCTGTATTATATCTTCTAGGCTGCAATGTAAAACAGCACAAGTTAAATCGCTTATAACAGAATAGACCTCAGTGCAGTATTTGCTGTAGAATTGCAGTAACTAAACTAAAGGAGACTTAGGCTATATCCTAAACATTTATTACAGAAGTAAGAATTATTAATTATATTAGTATAAAAGACAATCATATTATATTATCACAATGATAACACATCACCATCATCATTATTATTATTATTTGTAGCCTATTATATTGTGGTATAAACGGGATTAATTCATGAATTAACTAATTCATGTTTTGTTAAAGTTGTGTCGATAATCGACCTTCATATATTCTCAGTAGTTATTCGTATTTGTGTTGTTATCAAACATGATCCTATCCATAGGCTAGCCTATGTAATTGAAGGTTGCGTCGATACAGAAAAAAAGTGATCATTATTACAAACTTGAAATCTGAAGTTTCATGTGTCCTTTGAACTGAGTCAAGGGCATAATTTGGTCGCTCTTTAAGATTAAACTGCCCGGCGGGCCTCCGCCAACTCAAGCCAAGGTCGTTTGTAAAGTCATATTGAAGGAATCAGGTTCCAGAACTATTTTACAATAACTTTGGGATCTTGGAGAACAAAAACAGAACTTCGAAAAGCAAAATAAAACTTGCGTTGCTGGATTGTCGCTGAGGCCTGGCCTAAATCATGTTCTACCGCTAAATGCAAAGTCGCTCTTGCTCTTGATTTACTGTGACATGCAATCCAGTGAATTTATTGTAATAAATTATAAGCACAACAAAGGCCTGAACAAATATACTCATCGACAAGTTTTATGGACATATTTTTGCTCTTATTTGAACAATGAAACCCACAACAGTCAAGTTACTATGTAAATTATATGAAATTGTGACTGTTTGCAAGCGTGCTGTGAAAGTGGACGTTTGCTGCGTCATGTTGCGACATTGTCATTAGTTTCTTGAGTTATAACGTTAAAGACACGGGTGACCTCGAGAGAAAGATCCACAATGAAGCCAGATGCTCGTGAGTCGCGGGTCTCCTGCCGGGCCTTAACGACCCACCGCGGCACTATTTGCGGAAAGCGCTCGTGCGTCTGCCCGGGAGAGGTCCATATTTCTTACATATATTTTATGTATGTATATCCCACATTTGTTTTTGAATTTCGATGTAAAATAAGTTTGAACTTCATTTATTTACAAATATTATATCTCTTAAATTTGGGCTACATTCCGTTAATTAACTTGAAAACAATATTTTGTTCACAAATAACAGTTTTACTAAAACACATTTGTATTTGGTTATATTATATTTAGTCATTCAATATCAATTTAAAAAAACATATTGGGCATCATTCAATTATTTTGTGTGTCTTAAATACAGTTTGTAAGTTGGTAATTGTTTTAGTTTTTATACTTATAGTATGATAAAGTGCAATAAAGGCAAATGTGTAAGCCCTAGTTTCATAATTGTTCAGCATAACCTAAACTAAACAACATGAACTAAGAGTTTTGGGGCTGCTCTGAACGTGTTTAACACATTTCCTCAAGTCTGTCACCAAGGAGAGAGGAGGGGAGAGGCCCGCTTCCCTGTCCTAACTGTACTGTAATGGACCTACCCAAGGGGTGGGCAGTGAGGCGGAGGTTTGTTCGGACATACCGGCACCCCTCTCGGTGACAACAGACTCCCCGGGCCGGAGAGAGAGAGGGAGAGGAAGGACCCCAGATGTCCGGGGCCTCCATGGAAACTCTAGCCAGTCTGCACTCTCGCTCCCTCTCTCCTTCCCTCCTTCTCTCCTTCTCTCCCTCTCTCCTTCACTCCCTTCTCTCCCTCACTCCCTCGCTCCCTCTCTCCGGACCCTCTCTGCCTCTGTTGACTCTGGCAGCAGCTCCATGCTCCGTGCTCGGGGTGTCCGCCTTTACAACCTCTGGAAAGTTCCATTTGTGCCGCTCGCACCCGAGACAGAGAGATTGATGTCGCATAAAAATGTGTGGACTGCGAGGGAATCCATCGAGATTGATATATTTGAGTGCATAAAAATGGAATTCAGAATCCCCTTCTCGCCTCTCTTTTGGTAGAAAACAATTACGATTTATGGGGAGCTTCACGCTGGGATATTAATAAGTGCAAAATGTTTGGTTACATTTGAATTTATCACTCTCCATAACACTTGAGCTAATGTAAACTACCCAGTGAAGGAGGTTTTTGAAGCGCTATGAAGCCTTTAGTTCTCCTCTCAATTAGTTCACGTGTGTGTGTGTGTGTGTGTGTGTGTGGGTGAGAGGATGGGATGTTAAATCAAAACTCACCTCATTGAAGACAGGTGCTATTCACAGGTGGCACGCACACACACACACACACACAGGTGGCACACACACACACACACACACACAGATCAAAGCAGAAGAAAAACTTTTCTGCCTTCTGCTGGGTGCCCCTAGTGTCACACACACACACACACACACACACACACACACACCACGGAAAAACGTCTGCCACACAGCTGTCTTTCAAAACAGGAAATCCAGCAAATACGTCCAGTCCAGCACCCCGAGGAAGAATGGAGCCGTGCAGAGGGGCGCAGGCATCCACCTGTTCCTCCTGCTTTTAAAGGAGGAGAAGAGGAATGTTTCACACAGATGCATGAAACGGAACTTAGCCTACAGCCACTCCCTTTCACTAGGATTTGAAAAGCATATTTCCATCATATGTACAAATGTGTGAAAATGTGCAGATATGGGAGAGAGAGAGAGAGAGAGAGAGAGAGAGAGAGAGAGAGAGAGAGAGAGAGAGAGAAGAAAAGAGAAAGGGCTCAGTGTAGACATGAGAGGAAGAGGGGAAAAGAAAGAGGCAGAAGCCAAGTGCACAAAAATGAAAGCCGTCCCATTACATGATTGTAGATGGATAGACAGACAGAGAGAGAGACAGAGAGAAGGAGAGAGACAGACAGAGAGAGAGGGAGAGAGAAAGACAGAGGAGAGAGAGGGAAAAAGAGAGAGGAGAGAGAGAAAGAGAGAGTGAGAGGAGAGTGAGAGAGAGGGGAAGACAATAAGGTGCGAGTTTGTGAGTGTGAGAAAGTCAGAGAGAGATCTGGACTGACAGGGAGTCAGAGAGGAAACGAGTGTGAGAGCCAGGGACATGGGACTGACCCAAGAGGTCTGCCGTGTGTGTGTGTGTGTGTGTGTGTGTGTGTGTGTGTGTGTGAGTGTGTGTGGCGGGGGTCCGGGGCGGATGTCGTAAACACACACCAACCAGCATGTTGAGCCCAGGAGGCCGACACCAACATTCAATCCACACACACCAGTCCAGAGGGCAGCAGCTGGACCTACTCCACTCATCCCTCCATCCCTCTCTCTTCCCCTCTCTCATTCTCTCTCTCTCTCTAGGCCACAAGGCCCCACAACTGGCTGTGTCACAGTCTTCTCTCTTTATGAGTTAACCACCCAAACGTTTCCCTGAAGTCCAGGATCAGAGAGGGGTCCTCAAGTGGCCCTCCTCCCACGCCCCCACCCTTTTTACATCACACACACACACACACACACACACACACACACACACACACACCACTTTTAAGAGGGGGGTGGGGGGGGGGGGGGGGGCGCAACTGGTAAGTAACAACCCACACGTCTTGAGTTAACAACCCAAATCAAATTTCTTTCTCACCACTCCTTCTAGGGTTAGAGGGAGGGTGGGGTGCACGGCTATGTAGCCCCATTAGCAACGGCTTTGTTGAGGAAACGGGAGGGGGGGGATATCAGTTCCCAGACAGGTGTACAGCTCCTTTCCACAGGGGGAAATGGACCTAGATCTACCCCAGATTGCAGGGCAGTACCACAGACAACTTGGTCCAGTGTTGGCTATGTGGCCATTTCCTCATAATAATTAGCCAAAACTTGACAGCTAGGGGAGATTTTTGGTCATTTTCAGTGGTTCACTATGAAGCATTTTGGAAAACACACTAATGGGTTTAACATATACAGTACCATTCCAGGTGACTACCTCGTGGAGCTGCTTGAAAGAATGCCAAGAGTGTGCAAAGCTGACATCAAAGCAAAAGGTGGCTACTTTGAAAAATCTTTAATATAAAACATATTCTGGCTTGTTAAACCCTTTTTTTTGTGTACCACATATTTCCATATGTATTCCTTCATAGTTTTGACGTCTTAAATATGAATCTGCAATGTAGAAAAAAATGAAAATAAAGAAAAAACATTGATTGAGAAGGTGTGTCCAAACCTTTGACTGGTACAGTAAGTGTGATATGAGAGAGATACTTTCAGAGAGATAAGCTGTATTATGTCAACAGTCCTTCAGTGACCATGGTAGCAGTTATTTGCAAATCGCTATTACTTCATCTATTAACTTTGGAACAGGAAACACAAACCCTTTTCTCATGTGAAGTGTTTTCAGGCAAAACAACACAAATGCAGGATTTATTTCCTACAGTCGAGAGGCCAGGGCCTGAGCTCATCAACATAGCACAAGACAGATCTTTTTATCCATTTATGATTGATTGCACAGAAACACATAATCTCACTGTCACGCTCACACGCTCACACACACACACACACACACACACACACACACACACACACACACACAGGGCATGGTTCACATTACTCAGCGAATCTGGCCTTCTGTCTCTCTTAGATACAGCCAAACAGGAAGTCCGACTGACATCAGCGAAGAGCGTTCAGTATTCATACGCATTGAGCCGTCACACTGTATGCATCTTAACTGCATTGAACATCGGGCTACAGCATGTTTATGTACGGTTTCAAATGAAACCAATATGGATCGTTAGTCTGCTTTAACAGCTCTTCAGTGTATGATGTTCTGTGTCGAGCATCCCCACCCTAAACAGCTGCACAGGGCTTGTCTCCTAGGCGTAGGGTGAGAGCTGAGCTGCCTAATGACCCAAAGAGCTGAGGACTGGGGAGCGGATTTGGGCCAGAACTGAGCCGGAAGTGGGCCAGAACTGTTCAAGAGGTCGTAGGGGTAACAGAGGTTAGAACAACCTGGGTGGTTTGAAACCCTAGGATACACACGTGTGGATGTCTCTGCACTCCTTCAATAAATTAATAAACTATAAATAAGTAAATAAACATATACAATATAAATCAATCAAATATATAAATAACAACGTAACCCCTTTAACGCAGCAGGTACAACATAAAAAGAACAGGAAATGAAAGCAAAGAGTCGGCATGTCAATCAAAAGAGTGTTATTGTGCAAGGATCTGTTCTTCCATTCCACAGCGTTCCTTCGTTTTGACCCTGAACTGCACGGACCTGGACCACAACCATCCTACAGGTCAGAGGTCAGCTGCCAGCGGAGGGTACTAATAACCTAAAGTCGAGTGGTTTGAAGTCCCAGGATGCATTTGTGCAGCCCTTTTGTTCCTGCTCTGAAGAACTTTTCAGACCTGTCTGCTAAATGACTATTATTCAGTTGAACAGGATTTGTATCTATTGATGCGGTCATACAAATTGCTAGCTGATACCGTACCTCTACCTGATGCCAGACAATTTTGGTTTAGTGGATGATCCTTGAGCCATTAGGGTGCTGTAACCCGTACTGAAGGAGTGACCTTTATAGAACTTACCAGCAGCAGAAATACAAACAAGTAGAGTTGAGGTAGAAATCATGAAACTTTTATTGTGCTTTTGGAGATGGAGAGAGATGGAGAGGGAGGGAGAGAGAGAGAGATGGAGAGGGAGAGAGAGAGGGGGAGAGAGATGGAGAGGGAGGGAGAGAGAGAGAGAGAGGGAGAGAGACATGGAGTCGTCTCCTTTGCACAGATGCATCTGGATGTTTGCCAAATTGCTATTCTTCAGAGACTCAACGTGTTTTTATTGGTGCACAGTTCTGAAGACTGCTGGCTGATGCCTGCACCGCCTGTTTTAGCAGCATTTAGCAGACCGCTACTTTCCTTTGCAGGGTAGTGATTGATCATTACGGACTAATCCCTCCACCTAATGTTGCCAAAATGTAGATTTTAATGGAGGATTGTTGGCTACATAGTCGGTGCACTTGTATCGGTTTTGTAACTGAATGATGGAGTGGCAGAAATGAAAACAAGACTCGAGGTGTAAATCATGAGACCTTTATTGTACCAGGACGTTCCCGGTCCTCTGGCAGGAGGTCTGAAGGGAAAACCGTGTGGTTTGGTGTAGCTGCGTATCACAGAAACAGAATTAAGAACCATTAAGAGTTTATTCCCAGATTGAGAAATAGCTGAAACTGAAAATAACCTGATTTAGTAGAGACCCAACTCTACAGAAACAGAAAGGCTGATGCTTCGTTAACTGTGAGGCAGGTTCATTTCACCTGAAATGTTCATGTTCTTGAGTTTAATATTGGCTCAAGTATTTTGGGGTTATGCAACACCCATTTCAAGCATCATTACAGAAAAGTGGTCCTGTACATTAGCCATTTACAACCTGATGCAAATTTAGGGAATATACATAAATAATTTATCTGAAATATTTACACACACACACCTTGCATTGATAACGTCACAAGCTATTGGGGGAGGCTCTTAAATGAAGTTTTTTGTATATTTGAACATTTTCTGCAGCCTCTCTGTCTGAGTCCTTCCTCAGGTACTCATCTGTGTTTTTCTTACACTCACTATCAGTCTGTTCTATGCCAATGCTTTCAAAACACAGATACTATAAGTGATGGCAAAAGATGGCCCCTGTCAATCTCATTATCTTCTTCAATCTTTGAACCGTAGCAAGGGAGGGAGAATATAGCGTGGTAGGTTGGAAGGTTGGTAGGAGGACCAGACACTCAGTAACAAACAAACTCACAATCTAATGAGAGCAGGATGAACACAGTGGAGAAAACGTACAATGAAGGTGACTGGAGGGAGTGGAGGTAATGCAAATGCTAACGAAGCTAGCGCACCAACGTCAACAAAGCTAGCGCCCCAACGCCATCCAAGCTAGCGCACAAACATAACAAAGCAAGCGCACCAACGCTAACAATGCTAGCATGTCAACACTAACAAAGCTAACGTCCCAGTGCTAACAAAGCCAGCATCCCAACGCTAACCAAGCCAGCGGGGGTTAACTCAGTACACTAAGGCTGGAGGTGGCTGGTAGCACCTCGGGCTCGGTGCGGCGGGTCTTGCAGGTGAGCGCGAGCAGCAGGAGCATGGGCAGGTGCCAGAGGCTGCAGAAGAAGAGCTTGCGTGCGTTCTGCCTGTCGGCGTTGCGGTAGAAGCGGAAGGCGAGATAGCTGATGTACAGGTTGATGGGCAGCGACACCAGCGGGAAGGTCCAGGTGGTGATGCCCACCACGGGCGCCAGCGAGGAGAGCCCGATCAGGCCCAGGCTGTGGCGCAGTGCCACGCGGCGGCACATGTCCGGGTGCGTGACGGACATCATGCGGTAGCCGCCGCGAGAGTAGTCCTCACGCAGGTTCCAGCTCAGCGCGTTGAAGTGGGGGAACTGCCAGCTGTACAGGAGGCCACCCATCAGGAGAGCACCTGCAGGAGAGAGAGAGAGAGAGAGAGAGAGAGAGAGAGAGAGGGTGGGAGAGAGAGGGTGGGAGAGATAGAGAGAGAGAGAGGGTGGGAGAGAGAGGGTGGGAGAGAAAGAGAGAGGGTGGGAGAGAGGGAGAGGGAGATAGAGAGGGTGGGAGAGAGAGGTAAATATTTTAATGTGACCTCTGAGGTGATATTTTGAAATTGCATTCATTCTTCAGCAACTGTCCCTTATAAATAGTACAACTCTGACGTTCATTTAAACAGATGCACAGAACAGCATATTTGCTGCGCGTGTCACTTTGAATGCTCGGTGTAAAAACCCGCCACTGCAAGTGAATCTGCACACCGAATCACCAGCAAGTATTACTTTCAAATGATTTCCATTCTGTAGTCCTCTTAAACACTACCTGCACATTGAAACAGTGGGAGGTGTGGTGGCTAGTCACCTTCCCCAGGTGAGGCAGTGTGTGTGTGTGTGTGTGTGTGTGTGTGTGTGGGAGAGAAAGTCTGTGTGAGGTGTCTGGGAACCACAGGAGGGGAGAGAATGCGGGAACGGAGGAGCGGAGAGAGGAAAACAGGATGGAAGTTTCTTTCTCTTTCTCATGAGTCTCTAGAGCTCAATTCAAAGGCTAGGGTTTCACTTCCTGGTTTGGAGGGTGGGGTCACTAAGGCTAGGAGGTGGGTTTGGTTCACACACACACACACACACACACACACACACACACACACACACACACACACACAAAAAATCACCATACAGGCTTAATTCAGCTGCTGTTGCAAAACACTGTTATCTTGTTCAGTCGAAAGGGGGAAAAAATGGTTGTCACTGTTGTCGGTGGTAGTCCAACCAAAGACTTCATTACCCACAATTCCCTTATCACCTAAACTTTCTTATCTGACATTTCACAGAGACAATTGGCTGAAAACAAGGTGTTAAAATTCGTGACGCACTTTTGCCTATAAACTGCGTTGAAACGATACATTCACTCTCTTTGCGCACTCTCTCTCCACTGGCTTTGGCCAGGCTCACGTCTCCTTCCACTCACCTCCAAAGGTGAAGAAACAACTTTCCTTTGTTCTCTCACAACGGAAGAGAACAGACTAAGCTCTCACCTTTGTCCACGGCAAAACAATTGCCTAAGATCCCTCGTTAGCTAAACACTGGCCGCTAACGTAGTAGACCTAACTTTAGCAAAGCAGCTAACAAAGATCTGCAGCTAACTCTGCAACGGGAACAAAGCACAACAGAGACCTCGCGGAAACTGCAACATTCCGAGCGATCAACTCCTCCGAACTGAACTGCAGTGAAACAAAGACTTCACAACAAGGACAACGGACTTCTCTGCCTCAGGAACATCGGATGCACCAACACTTTTCCAAAGGACTGGTAACTTCGACTGGGCAGCTAGCTAATCACAACCTGGCTAAGCATAGGACTGTTTACATATGCCATTGTTCATGTATTGTATCTGTTTTGTTTACCGAACATAACTGTTATATACTTCCATTGTTAGTTGGTAGTTGGCTTCGCCACACCATGTAAGGGTTAACGTTATGATTGCTTCTCATATACATCGGGACTTGCATGCGTTACTAACCACTTCCCTCTTCTAATATGGCATCTTAAATAACATACGATAACAAATACATTGGCCTTCATATAGCCACACACGCGAAGCTCATAATCGAACTTCCCGCTGCAGAAAGGCTCGTCCTTTTTCATCACCACACATGTATGTTCACGATTGCACACACATGCACGCGGAACTACGTGGTCAGGACAAAGGAACACACACACACACACACACATAGTTTCAGGCGCGCTCCTAACAGCGCAACTCTGAGCTTACAAGCTCGCTCGCTCGCACACGCACACTCCCTCTCCCTTACACATACATATACTTCTTCAATTAATTAGTTAGGTACATTTAGCTAGATTACATATTGTGTGTTATTTCTTTATCATTGTGTAATAAATACTTTGATTTATATACGCTGGTTTATTTAATGTTACACAAGAATGGACGTTGTCAACCTCTTCTATTCAGAACTCCAATGACCTTCAACCATACTATTAATAAGGTAACTGTGTTTGTAGTTATTAATTTAATTATTAATCAGAGTTCCAAATTGATAGTATAATATATTTTATGAGACTGATATATTTAATGAGACTGATTTGTGGATTATCAACTTAATTGATCTGCCTTTGTGTTGAATGGTTGATCCCTGTCCAATCGGGTGAGATCACCAACATATTGTTGCTGTTGCAAGGACAGCACCAGTGTGTCTTGGTGGCCCTCGTGAAGACAATATCACAATTCATACACAATTGCACCCACATTCACCCGGCGCCTGCTCACTGGGTAAGATACCTACACAACCTGGTACTCCCATATGAGAATGGTACCCATTTTACCCACATAATATGGCGCCCCTGCGTGAGGATAGTACTGTTGGCAATCATTCATTATTTGTGTAATATTAATGACCGCTTAATTTCAGGCCAAATTCAGAATTTGATATTCTAGTGTTAGACTAGTCTAAAAGTCGTAACACTCACCGCCACTAGTCTGTCATAGGACTAAGCACTAGCTGTACTTACAAATAAGTGCAAAGCTTTATATATCAAATTGAGCTTAAAAGCTATTTGATATTTAATTAGTGAATTATCACTTTTTCCAAACCTTGGAAATCTTAGAACTGGCTATTGCTGCTAGCCATTCAGGTTAAACCTACTCTGTAGGAATTGTGAATTTCTGTCCAGCATTTGAATACCACGTATTCAATGCAACATTGTCAAGCTGTCAGAAGTAACTGTGCTTAATCAAACTGTTTCCCTTATTTTTTAATTAATTCACAGCGTGCCACCGGCCCTGTGAAAGAGAGCTTGTACCTGACTGTTACTGCCACGCATTCCAGTCAGTGAAAGGAATAGAGACTGAGAGAGAGCCACAGCGAGCTACCGGCCCTGTGAAACACTTGTGTACCTAGCTGTTACCACCACGTGTTCCAGCTTGAATTTAGGTAACTGTGACTGACCCTAACTGTAACTGCCCTGCATCTCAGTTAGTGTGCCCAAACTTTTATGCCCACTAGACCCACTAGATGGCGCTGTAGCTACACCTCATTCCAGGAAGCTACTCCTCATAGCGTAGGTAACTACACTTCTAGGTTAGGCTAGTGTACTGCCCAAGTTACACTACAAGGTGTCTGCCACTGCGACACCATAGCCAAGCGCCTAAGTAATTTCATAACCTACCCTATTTTACATTACTTTAGCTTACCCCTCTAGCTAAACATAACAATGGATAACCCCTGTGTAGATCAGTTTATCTCTTCCGTAGCACAAAGCCTAAAACCTGGTTACCCTGAACTCATTAACAGTTTGAGTTTTAGTGAATGCAGGAAGGAGATAGACTCTCTACTAAATAACAGGTATGATGCGCAGACTGCATCCAAAGACCCATTGTTAACGTGCTTGCTACTGAACTTTCACAGGCAAACCAGCCTTGCCTTTCAGTGCAATGCAGCATTAGAAGCGCAGAATGCTAGTCTCCTCCAAGAGGTACAGACAGCTAACAAGAAAGCTATGCGCTACCTAGGAGACCTACACTCAACAGAGTTAGAACTCTGTTCACACAAGGAGGAGCTACTGAAGGTTAGGTCAGAACACCCTGCCCCACCACAGTCGTTCAGCCGATGTGAGTCTGGTTACTCTGATTCACACTCCTCCCTTGGTGAAAGGTCTACCCCTCCTTCATTCAGATGGGAACACTTCCCAACTGACCATCAGTCCTTGGGAATGAAGTCAGCTCCTCAACCTCCACTGAGAGACCGAGTTAACAGCCTGACTTCCCATTTGCCCTTAACAGATACAGAAGAAACAGGTAGTTTATTCCCCAGTAGATATACTGCCCATCCTTCTTCTCAGCCTCTGTTAAATAACACTTTCTTCCGTGCCCTTCCCTCCGAAGGCAGGACTAGGTCATGTACAGACTGTTCAGCCTCCTCTCCATACATCCACGAGAGTGAGTACCGCTGTCCAGCATCTGCCTCTCACCCAGAGAGAAGCACATTAGAATGTGATAGACATGTCCGTTCCCATGCTAGATTAGTCTCGCCTTCTTCAGAAAAGACCCTACAGAGTCCCCGTCTAGAAGTGCTTGAGCTCATAGCTAAGGACATTAAAATGTTTGACCCAGACCACCGTGATCAACACATTGACGATTACTTTAGGGAACTAGACAATAACATGACTGACCTACCCAATGCAAACCAAAGGGAGAAAATTAAACTCATGTGGAAAACCAGCTCTAAAGCAGTCCACAAGTTTATTCAGGCACAACCTCCCCGTATCAGAAATGATTACGCCGAGCTCTGTCATACTTTAAAAGAAGAATACTCTTCTCCTGTTGACGAGATCGCATCATTGGTTGCTGCCTCCCAAGTCAAACACACCCGTCGAGAACACCCTAGGGATTTTTATAAACGTTTGAGACATGCATACTTCCAGGGCAAGAATGCACCAGGCTTAGAAGAGAGTTCCACCTTCAAGTCTCTGTTCTTGCGCAACCTGCACCCATGTGTGCGCACTCACGTTTCCCTAATGACGCATGAAGGTAACCCCTCAATGAATGAGATCAGGAAGATGACACAGATGGCTTGGGAAACTGTTGTCAATTCCAAAGAAAGGGGGAAAACAACTGAGCCTACCTGCTCAGATACTAAAGCGTCTCACAAATTCACGGCCTCACAAGTTCACCCTCACAACAGATCAAAGGGGGGTGACAAACGGCCTCATAGGGACACTGAGCGTAACCGCCATGTCCATCCTCAGCGTCGTAATAGTCATACATCCCCTAGAAGCAGCAGAAGGCCATATTCCGAAATCATGGCCCAGAAACATGACCTGCCCCTAGATTCGACCGACGATGACTACCGGTACACTGACCGACTCTCAGACCATGGCCGCAAGGCTACAGACAGTGATAGTGCCTCTGACTGTCCCTCTGACTATGGTTACACCGAGCGTAACAGCCCTGAGCCACGAGTCAGACGACACTCCAAGCGCATGAACTCCAGAGTTCATCACTAACTGTCTGTTGAGCCAAGCAACACAAGCCCACTACTCTGACAGTAAGACAACTGCTTGCTCAGGGATCTCACTTTTCTTGTAGTTGTATAGGCCAAACTTGGATTTGTTAGCAGCAGCAGCAACTTCCATTATTCTGAACTGGTACTTTATTTAAACTACCACAGTAGCACACTAGCTTCATACATCGCAGACCAAGCTAGTCATGCACATGTCCACATCAAACACAAGTTTAGGACATTACCATACTGCCACACAAAACCTTGATACAGCCATTTGAGCTTTAAGATTTTGAGATCAAGATGACACCCTTCCGCAGCAGAACATGCCTGAAGGACAAAAACAGCAAAGGCTGCCAAGACTAGTCAGTCACTAGTCATCTACTAGTCAGTATTGTCATCCAATCTATTGAGTGATTCAACAAACACACTCTTGGATTCTCAAGAAATGGTTTTATCATTGTATCAGGTGCCACTATCTCTGCATCTCAGCCTAACAAGTTGACATCACTAACTTTTCCTATTCTCACTAACCCTGATGAGTAGACGACCCACTGGTTTATTTGTTGTATGCTATGTCATTGTCATTACTGTTTATTTTGATTTCATCTTTGTAACTTGATGACTTTGTACCTGCTAAGCCAGAATAGATATTATCAACAAATGCCCAGTACTGATGTTACAACTTTGACTGTCTCACCAATGAACTCTTTCCACAAATGGACTATGCACAGTTGTGCTCACTGGATCACACATCCGGTGCAATCAACTGACCACAGGGGGGATGTCGGTGGTAGTCCAACCAAAGACTTCATTACCCACAATTCCCTTATCACCTAAACTTTCTTATCTGACATTTCACAGAGACAATTGGCTGAAAACAAGGTGTTAAAATTCGTGACGCACTTTTGCCTATAAACTGCGTTGAAACGATACATTCACTCTCTTTGCGCACTCTCTCTCCACTGGCTTTGGCCAGGCTCACGTCTCCTTCCACTCACCTCCAAAGGTGAAGAAACAACTTTCCTTTGTTCTCTCACAACGGAAGAGAACAGACTAAGCTCTCACCTTTGTCCACGGCAAAACAATTGCCTAAGATCCCTCGTTAGCTAAACACTGGCCGCTAACGTAGTAGACCTAACTTTAGCAAAGCAGCTAACAAAGATCTGCAGCTAACTCTGCAACGGGAACAAAGCACAACAGAGACCTCGCGGAAACTGCAACATTCCGAGCGATCAACTCCTCCGAACTGAACTGCAGTGAAACAAAGACTTCACAACAAGGACAACGGACTTCTCTGCCTCAGGAACATCGGATGCACCAACACTTTTCCAAAGGACTGGTAACTTCGACTGGGCAGCTAGCTAATCACAACCTGGCTAAGCATAGGACTGTTTACATATGCCATTGTTCATGTATTGTATCTGTTTTGTTTACCGAACATAACTGTTATATACTTCCATTGTTAGTTGGTAGTTGGCTTCGCCACACCATGTAAGGGTTAACGTTATGATTGCTTCTCATATACATCGGGACTTGCATGCGTTACTAACCACTTCCCTCTTCTAATATGGCATCTTAAATAACATACGATAACAAATACATTGGCCTTCATATAGCCACACACGCGAAGCTCATAATCGAACTTCCCGCTGCAGAAAGGCTCGTCCTTTTTCATCACCACACATGTATGTTCACGATTGCACACACATGCACGCGGAACTACGTGGTCAGGACAAAGGAACACACACACACACACACACATAGTTTCAGGCGCGCTCCTAACAGCGCAACTCTGAGCTTACAAGCTCGCTCGCTCGCACACGCACACTCCCTCTCCCTTACACATACATATACTTCTTCAATTAATTAGTTAGGTACATTTAGCTAGATTACATATTGTGTGTTATTTCTTTATCATTGTGTAATAAATACTTTGATTTATATACGCTGGTTTATTTAATGTTACACAAGAATGGACGTTGTCAACCTCTTCTATTCAGAACTCCAATGACCTTCAACCATACTATTAATAAGGTAACTGTGTTTGTAGTTATTAATTTAATTATTAATCAGAGTTCCAAATTGATAGTATAATATATTTTATGAGACTGATATATTTAATGAGACTGATTTGTGGATTATCAACTTAATTGATCTGCCTTTGTGTTGAATGGTTGATCCCTGTCCAATCGGGTGAGATCACCAACATATTGTTGCTGTTGCAAGGACAGCACCAGTGTGTCTTGGTGGCCCTCGTGAAGACAATATCACAATTCATACACAATTGCACCCACATTCACCCGGCGCCTGCTCACTGGGTAAGATACCTACACAACCTGGTACTCCCATATGAGAATGGTACCCATTTTACCCACACTGTGTTGTCTGAAACCAAACGTCAGGCTGACTGACAGAGGAACATGGCCGCTTCAGACTAGAAGGATTGTGATGGGGATATTTTTACCCAGAATGACACAAGCGTAATACACGTTGTGTTTAGCTACGACAGCATCCAGCTGCTTGGCACCAACCCAACGACAGGTTGCCATGACGAAGCACTTGACATCTCCTAAACAACGAGACCCCCTGCTCGGCCTCTGGAACACTCCGTCCTCGGAGAGACGGGAAGTACCCACTCTCCAGACTCTCAGCGCGGGACTCTGTTAGTAAACACGGATAAATAGAGTGGGTTGTGTGGAAGGCCTTAAGTATACTCCAAAACATCTCCATTCACATCGTGCCGATGTGTACGTGCACCTTCGTGTCTCCAAAGTACACTAGTTAGTATACTAGTTAGTATGCTAGTTACAACTTACCTGTGGATGTGTACGTGCGCCTTCATGCCTCCAAAGTATACAAGTAGGTGTACTAGTATACTAGTTACAACTATACTTGTTTCGCTGTTGGAGACACGACTCTCATCACACAGGGTCAATGAGTGTGTTTGAAATAATATCTCTATGTTTGCACGAATATACTAAAGACTTATTCCCTATAGGTCTACATTTTTTCTGCCCCATTCAGAACCACTCCAACCATTCACTCCTCTATCTAAACAGCGATAGCTACCTAGCTGAAACTAATCAGCTGTAGCATGGCAAACAAAACCCAGGGTGCAATGAAAGTGTTTATCTGTACTATAAGTGGCCTTGGGTGAAGGAGTCCGCTAAATGAACGGATAGCGTAAATGGAGTTAGTTTTTCTCTTGAGCCTGAGGGTGCTGGCATGCACACACACACATGTAAGATCTGGCGCTGCAAGGACAGTCTGTGTGTCACCACTGTCACATGCACCATGTGTAGACCTTAACGTATCAGTGACCGCAGGAGTATACTTAAGGGGGTACAAGGGTGGGTGTGGGGTGGGTGTGTGTGTGTGTGTGTGTGTGAGAGAGAAAGAGAGTAAGAGAGAGAGTGAAAGAACTCTATACTCCAGCAGTGGACTAAAACTCTATGCTCCAGTAGTGGACTCCACAGTGGTCTAAACTATGCTCCACAGTGGCCTAAACTCTATACTCCAGCAGTGGATTCAAACTCTATGCTCCAGCAGTTCACTCCAGCACGGCCTTGGGTCTGTCCTGCACTGCCCTCCACACAAGACTGTGCATTGTGAGGGGATATCAGCACTCCGTATCGCGTCCCCATTATGACGCAGGGAGTCTGGGCCAGCTCAGCCAAATATGGCCATGCCCAGACTGCACTACACCCAAACAAAGCTGCTCTCGCCCCAAAAAGGGCTGAGTATGGGTGCACAGACACACTCAGACAGGAGAACACACACACACACACACACACACACACACGCACAGACACAAAGATTCACACACACACTCTCTCTCACACTCAAACACACACATACACAGCAATAATAGCAGCTGCCTTCTCTCCATTCGTTTTTTCTTTCAAGTGTTTTATTGGCCTTGCTGTGTGCCAACTATAAAAAGAAATGGAAGAAAAATCAGGCCCATCTCCAAGAGGATGGCCTCAACACTGGAGTTTGTGTGTATGTGAGTGTATGTG
>NC_137922.1:46528916-46533916 GCF_963457725.1 Sprattus sprattus | reverse complement strand
CGTGTGCGCGTGTGTGTGCGCGTGTGTGTGTAAGTCTGCGTATGAAAGTGTGCGTATAGGAGCGTTGCTGCCGTGGCAGCAGTGGTCAGCACTGGCAGCATCTGTGTGTGTGTGAGTGTGTGTGTGTATGTGAGAGTGTGTGTGAGAGAGAGACAAACTTTGAGAGTTCCTGCTAATGAAGAAACCAGATAGAGAGAGCGAGAGAGAGAGAGAGAGAGAGAGAGAGAGAGAGAGAGAGAGAGAGAGAGAGAGAGAGAGAGAGAGAGAGAGAGGGAGAGAGAGAGAGAGAGAGAGAACTCTGAGGCGTCTGGAGAGCACTGCTGAGCACCCAGACCCATTACCTTATGAAATACAGCCCGCATAAAAATCACTAATAAACAGATGATACACTTCTTCACCGCCCCCCCCCCCCCCCCCCCCCTCTTGCTCTCCTCTGCCTTGGTCTCGCTGGACGGCCATCTTTTAAAGCGCTTCAGGCAGCGCCCAGTGTGATGCGTCTCAGATTGAGAACATTTTTATTTGGTTACGGGCCTCGGAGAGCCATCAGACCACTGGGGAGAGCGTGAGTGAGTGAGAGTGTGAGTGTGAGTGTGTGTCTGTGTCTGTGTGTCTGTGTGTGTGTGTGTGTGTGTGTAGGCATTTGTGTGGACGTTTGTTACGAATCTGCCTGTCAAGATGCTAATCCTCAGCCAGTGCACTTGTGTGTGTTTCTGAGTGAGGGAGCCAGCATGTGTGTGTGTGTGTGTGTGTGTGTGTGTGTGTGTGTGTGTGTGTTTGTTTCTGAGTGAGGGAGCCTGCATTTGTGTGTTAGTCTGTAGGAGTGTGTGTGTGCCTGTGAGTGTGCGTGTGGCTGTGTTAGTCTGTATGAAAGAGTGTGTGTGTGTGTGTGTGTGTGTGTGTGTGTGTGTGTGTGTGTTGGGAGATGGATGAGCCAGTGGGGATAAAGGCTCAGTCTCAGCCCCCTCCCCTCCCCTCCAGAGGGGGCTGAGGACAGGCCAGTTGTCATGTGATCGATGCTCAGAGTCCCACCAACACTAGGGAATGCACTGCTGAAAAGAGAAGTAGATGAGCCAGAGAGAGAGAGAGAGAGAGAGAGAGAGAGAGAGAGAGAGAGAGAGAGAGAGAGAGAGAGAGAGAGTGTTAAGGAAGAAGGGAATTAAACTGAAGAGAGGTGGAGAAATGGAATGAAATTCCCTGCACTGGTTGCTGGGTCTGTGTGTCTGTTTGAAATGCTTTTCCACATCTACAGTTGCTGCCCAATATGCACCGCGCACATATCTATGTCGCTAAAGAACTGACAGATTTTTCTCTATTAGGACCTTCCCTTCACACCAACACACACACACACACACACACACACACAAACACACCCCGACACAGACACACACCCCAGCTTAGCCTTGCCATCCTCCTGTAGAAATGTGGTGTAGGAGGGGTCAGGTAACCAAGGGCCAAGGTGCAAATTTAATTTCCTGGTTCACCACACACACACACACACACACACACACACACACACACACAAACACTTAGTTCATGCAGTGTGCTTGCATGAAAGTGTGTGTGTGTGTTTGATGAGCCAACTGAACACCCCTAAAACAGGAATTAAGCCCTATAAGGGGAACTCAAAACCAGAACAGGAATTAGATGCTTCTTCCATGTTCCTTTCTCCCAGAAACTCAAACAGCAATCCTACACAGTACCCGCTACCAAAACTAGGTTCTACACAAACTCAACAGAATCTGTTGAACAGAGCACCGCGTTCAGGGGGATTTGTTATGAAGGACCTGTCAAAGTTAACTAAGGTCAAAGTTCAGGTTCAAGTTCTGAATCATCAGGCAGGTGTGCAGTAGACTGTGAAAGAACACAAAAGGTCCATACTCAACGTGGAATAAGTACACAAAGAATACTAAAGGCATACTCCGTGTGGAATAAGAACACGAAGAACCCTAAAGGCACATACTCATTGTGGAAAAAGTACATGAAGAACGCTAAAGGCACATACTCAGTGTGGAATAAGTACATGAAGAACGCTAAAGGCACATACTCAACGTGGAATACGTACACAAGATCAATCCAAATATCACTATAAGATCCAAAATGTGAGGAAACATTAAGTAACAAGGTCACTGGAACCATCCCATAATGGAGGCAGCAGGCAGTATGCCTGTGTGTGTGTGGGAACATGACCTACATGTAAGTGTGTGTGTTTAATGTACTCTGCAGACACAAGGTTGTGTGAGGATGGCCATGATGTTAGCGTGTGGGCCATTAACTGTGCAAACACACACACACGCCTGCACGGACACACTTTACCAGTCACCGTCACAACACAAACATCCGGGAGGCAAAAGTGCTGATGGACGGATGAATCACTCACACACACACACACACACACACACACACACTGTAATTCAAACTTACTACCCATTAGTGGTGTTTACTCAAGAGGTTCATGCACAAAGAAGCACGTCCACAGACACTCTCACACACGAACACACACACAAATCGACAGACAAACACACTCACACACAGAGTCGGAACTAGCAGGCATAGTCTCAAATCTGCTCCCACTGTTTCTCAGTAATGAGAGCGTCTCCCCCTCGTGTGTGTGTGTGTGTGTGTGTGTGCTTCACATCTCCTGCCCAAGAATAACACAGGTGCATTTAACCTCAACATAACCAGCTATGCTCCATCTCCCTCCACGCATACACACACACTCACCACGGGGGACAGAGAGTGTTTGTATGTGTGTGTATGTGAGTGTATGTATGTGAGTGGGTGTATGTGTGTGTGTGTGTATGTGAATGTGAGTGTGTATGTGAGTGTGTGTATGTGAGTGTGTGTATGTGAGTGTGTGTATGTGAGTGTGTGTATGTGAGTGTGTGTATGCGAGTGTGTGTATGTGAGTGTGTGTATGTGAGTGTGTGTATGTGAGTGTGTGTATGTGAGTGTGTGTATGTGTGTGCACACAACTGCAGGTGTCAGGCTTTCAGGAAAGATTCTCACACACCGGAGGAGGTTTCCATAAAGGCCTTGAGTCTCAGTGCAGCACACACACACACACACACACACACACACACACACACACACACACACACAGGACAGATAAACACCATCTGGTGATGAACCTCCCCTCCCCTCTTCTGTGGAACCTTCTACAGTGTAAACCAAACAAGAGTCTTCCCACTGTACACTGACAAACCTCAACCTGACACAACACACACACACATACACACACACACACACACACCACACACACTGTCAAACTGTACACTGACAAACCTCAACCTGACACAACACACACACACACACAGTCAAACTGTACACTGACAAACCTCAACCTGTCGGCAGTCGTACCACACCGTAACCAAGGCCCAGCAGAAAGCACGATTTATCAATCCGTAAATCACACACACAAATAATCACTGGAAATAATGACATGAAAAAAAACATCTCTGTGGTTCTTGAGAGAGGAAAACATGATAGTTCAGCTCATCACACAGCTCTCTCTCTCACACACACACACACACACACACACACACACACAGAAAGAGAGATGCAAAAAAAATCCTCTTTGGAACTAGCAACATGCATTCCACCTATTCAAGTGTCTATGATGACTACACATCGTGTGTGTGTGTGTGTGTGTGTGTGTGTGTCCACCATGCTAGGCAGTGTGTGAGTGTGTGTTGGCAGTGTGTTTGTGTATATGTGTGTCCACCACGCTAGGCAGTGTGTGAGTGTGTGTTGGCAGTGCGTCAGCTGGCCGGTGATAAATGTGGCAAGTGGTACACAGCGCTAAACTAGCCTTGTGTTAATCAGCCAATAACTGCTGTAGCAGCTCTGTATCAGCTGTGTGTGTGTAAGAGATCATTCCTGCACGTGTGTGTGTGTATGTGTGAGTGTGTGTGGCAAGAGGTGGTCTGGACAGCTTGTGGATGATTATGCATGGCACAGCACTAAACTGTCCACATGTGGACAGACAGACAGACACACACACACACACACACACACACACACACACACACACAACACACAAAACACAGAGACAGACACAGACACAGACACATGACAGGTCAGTGATCAGTAGGGACTTAACCCTTTTCCACTTCAGTGGTTACGACTGATTTAGCGATGAGGCTGCTGTGGTTGTCACAGTGACAGGAGAGCTCGCCATGGCAACAGGAGACGGATGGTGCCTGTCTGGGCAGCACACTGGCGGGAGGTTGGTCACTGTGGAGGGCTTGCACACGTGTGTGTGTGTGTGTGTGTGTGTATGTGCAAGTATTGTGCAACAGGAAACAGAGGTGTGAGTAGGTGAAGGGTGTAAGTAAGTTATGTGTGTGTGTCTGAGCTACAGAGCATAACTTTGTGTGTAGCTCATAGTTCATAGAATGTATGCATGCATGTATGTATGTTAATAATGGTGAGAAAAAGAGAGTGTGTGTGTGTGTGTGTGTGTGTGATGTTTCCCATGAAGCATAGGGTTTATAGTTCATCATCTCAGCCCATTCATCTCCCATCATGCCACTCTTCCGTTTGTCTCCCCATGAGCAGGTGATCGCACTCAGACCTCTCCCACCTCACAGTGCCCCCTACTGACACGGAGGAGGCTCAGGTTACAACCCAGACTGCACACACACACAGACACACACACACACCTCGACCATCGCAAGGGGAGGTGTACTGGGCTCTAATCGCTCACCAAAGGTGGTCCAGACAGGCGTGATGGATCTAGGGCCAAGCAGTCTTATTGCCCACTGAGCTCATTACAGAACCCCCACAGAGACACACACAGAGACATACTAACACAAAACACAGACAGACACACACACACACACACAGACATACTAACACAAAACATAGACACACACACACACAAGCGCACACGCACAGACAGACACACAGAGTCCAGCTGATGACACATCTGGGAAGCACATACCCAATAGATCCACTTGTTAACACACACACACACACACACACACACACACACACACACA
>NC_137922.1:46513916-46526416 GCF_963457725.1 Sprattus sprattus | reverse complement strand
GATCTGTTGTCTGCACGCCAACACACACACACACACACACACACACACCAACAATACAGACCAGCGCTGTGTCTGCATTCCTCAATCAAGACCGCTTTCTTTCTCCCTGAATCTGCAGACATCCCGCAAAAGGCAGATAACACACACATACACACACACACACACACACACACTACAAGTGGCTAAGTGGAGGGAGCACATTCCACTAGGCAGCTGTCACAACCCTGCAGGTTTGGACACAAGTGCGGCGACCTTGCAGTTCCAGTGCTCTCAATACACACACTTACACACGCTGTGTGTGGAGTGTCCCATATGTGCTGTACATATAGGTCTACACTCACTCACACACACACACACACACACACACACACACACACACACCAGGCTACACACACGACTAACACAACATGTTAGTACACTGAGCGCACACACAAAAAGTCCCGTATGTAAACATACATCCGGCAACACACACTTTTAACACATATGACTACACTTGAGCCGACCACACTCCCCCAGACAGACAGACAGTCAGAGACACACACAGACACACAACCGCTCAGTAAATTGAGTCATGCCTTGGTCGCACATAACTCTCTTTAGAAAGACAACATAGCAAGGTCAGCATTGCTAGGGGGAAGTGTTTAGCATAGTCACACAGAGAATCCCTTACCGACGGCCACACTAAAAGATCCAAACATCAGGCATTACGGGAAGATAACCGAGGTAACCAGATGCATCTGTGAGACTGTCAATCAGAGGCTGAGGTTAGTACTTCCTGCGTGAGCGTGTGTGTGGGGGTTCCCCCATAAAGGCTCTTGAGGAGCCCCCCCCCCCATCCCACTGCACCGCAAACCTCCCAAAGAAAAATCATATGGCTAATTATAACCCTGGCCATGGAGACGAACCACAGCCAATCATCCACTTCCTGCTCAGGCTCCAGCCCCATGTCAGAGGATGGAGTAGAGGGGTGGGCTCCAGGAACTAGGCCCTATGTGTGTGTGTGTGTGTGTGTGTGTGCACGTGCATGTCTGTGACTTTGTTCATATGCATCCATATGTGCTGTGTGTGTGTGTGACTTTGTGCATGCATACGTATGTGCTGTGTGTGTGTGTGTGTGTGTGTGTGACTACGAGGGGCCGCTAAGGGGACATTAAGAGAAAGAATAAATGTGCTCAACTCCTAAACTTCTGAGAGGGTAACAGAGTAAGGGGTAGGTCAGGATATTACCCCCCCCCCCAAAACCCACACCACTCAGAGCTACGTGGGGGGGGGGGGGGAGCAGAAGGGGCAACAGAGAGGGGAGGAAAGAAAGAAAGAAATGAATGAAGAGAGAAGTGGAGGAGATGGATACGGACGCATGGGCCCGCGTGAGCGTAATTTGGCCTTAAGTGAGACAGATTCACACGGGCAGAAGGAGGGAGCGCTGTGCAGCGCGGCACAGGGAGGAAACTGGAGATGGCCAGAGTGTGAAGGAGTGCCTGTCATCCGCCGCGCTCCCCTCACTCTCTGACCCGGCCCCAGAGACAGATCCTTCTTCCCCCCCCCCTCCCTCCCTCTATCTCTCTCCCCCTTTTCTCCATCACTCTCTCTCTCTCTCTCTTTCTCTCCCTCTGTCTCTCTCTCCCCCTTTTCTCCAACACTCTCTCTCTCTCTCTCTCTCTCTCTCTCTCTGTCTGCACCTCCCCTTTCTCCCTCTCCCATCACCTCTCTCTGTTTTTTCACCCTTCATTCTCCAGCCTTTGTTTCCGGTCCTCCTCCTCCTCCTCCTCCCCCTCTCCCCCCCCCCCCGCCTCATTTCCTTTCACACTCCCTCCTTCACGCAATCTCTTTTCCTTGACGCCATCTTTGGCACTTCTGCACTCATTTTCTCCCAACGACTTCCTCTCTCTCTTTCGCTCTCAGTCAATGACCTCGTTCTCGTTCTCGTTCTCTTTCTCTCCCCCTCCCTCCTCCCTCCCGCTCTCGTCACAGGCGAACATGTGATGTCAGCCAGTTTGTTTGACTCCTCTGTCAGGTCCCTCAGAGATAAGTTGTCAAACCAGCTGTCATCCGTCGGCCCCGGCGACCGCCTAAGCGCTTCCTGTCCCATCAAATGGGGGTTTGTCAGGGCTAGAGGGATGACAGCAGAGGGTCTCTGTGGTCACCCATCACTCCGGCGTCTCTTACTGTGTGTGTGTGTGTGTGTTGCCAAGGCTACGTTTGGCTGCACCTCTGCTTCCAGTCGCCACGTCATCAAAGTGTCAGTAGAAGCAACAGAAATAAAGAAAACAAATAAAGTTCGGTTGTGGGTGTGTGTGTGTGTGTGTGTGTGTGTGAGGGGGGGGGGGGGTTTTGGTGTGTGTGTGATTCAGGTTCAAATGCAGTCATGCCGTCTTGAGAAGAACAGAACAGACAGAAAATGATAGAATAGACTCGTTCCCTGCAGTCTTGACTCTTAACCTGCTCCCCATGAGGTCCTGACTGCCTCTTACGGCCTCTGATAAATCACTGGACTCTGAACACTGCGTGTGTGCGTGTGCGTGTGCGTGTGCGTGTGCGTGTGCGTGTGCGTGTGCGTGTGCGTGCGTGCGTGCGTGCGTGCGTGCGTGCGTGCGTGCGTGCGTGCGTGCGTGCGTGCGTGCGTGCGTGCGTGCGTGCGTGCGTGCGTGTGTGTGTGTGAGCTCCTGACTGCCTCTTACAGCCTCTGATAAATCACTGGACTCTGAACAGAACCGCTCGCACCGGGATGACAGCTCATTTAGCTTCTGTGGTAAAAGAACCAGGAGAGGCAGCCCACACTCTGGATCAAGCATCCAGTTCTAACAGTAGGACAGGAGCCCACAGTTCGGGTCTTTCCTATCTCGTTCAGACACGCACACACACAAACACACACACACACACACACACACACACACACAGAGACACACACACACAGAGACACACACACACACACACACACACACACACACACACACACACACACACACACACAGACACACACACAGACACACAGAGACACACACACACAGACAAACACACACACACACACAATGCATTGTTGGTTAGAGACAGGAGGGTCAGGCCGGTTCATTTCTAACTGGTGCAGAAGGCCAGAATGAGAGGGCTTCTGCTGGTGAATTCCTGCTGTGGTCAAGGTCACCAGTGGAGATAAACCCACCCACACACACACACACTCTACTTTATGTGTGAACTCGCTGTTCAGTAATGAACTGTCAGATGATGAGCGAAACCAAATGGAGTCTTTTTTACATCTCTCCCACCCCCCCACTATCTCTATTTTCCCCTCTCGCTCTCTCTCTCCATTCCTCTTCCTCCCTCCCTCTGTCTCTCCCGCCATTCTCTTCACCCCTCCACTTCCTCCATCCTCTCCCTCCCTCTCTCCATCCCTCTTCCTCGGTCTCTCCCTCCATTCTCTCCAGCCCTCCACTTCATCCTCTCCATCCCTCTCTCCCTCCCTCCCTCATCAGGCCTGTCTAAAAGGCTCTGTTATGAGAAATGTCTCTGTGATAATGGGCATGAGGACACAGGGAAGGGAGGATGAGTTCAGCAAAACACACACACTCTCAAGATATATCAGTGAGGGAGCTGAAATGCACACACACACACACACACACAGTTTAAAAAAAAAGATACATTTAAGCCTTCTCTAGTTTAGTCTTGCTAAAGTATGTGTATAATATATGAGGTACGGGGGAGGTTGTTAGGAATCAAGGTCTTCTCTGCTTTGAAAGGACAGGTGGTGTTTTCACTCCAAGCATGTTTGTTGTTCCAATTGAGTGGACTTGGTGGTCTCAGGGACTTGCAGAATTAACAGATGAACACACAGGACACTAAAGCACACACACTTCATGGCTGTGTCCTAAAGGCACACTTGTCTCTGCCAAAACACTCATGAACAAACACACACACAGTCTCTAGCTCTCTCACACAGACACACACACACACACACAGACACACACACACACGTCTGGTCCCCCGTAACAAACTGCTTCCTGTGCCACCCTCCCTGCACCCTCTCTGCGTCATGACCAAATCCCCCTGACAACGGAGAGGAGTGGAAAAGAGGAGAGGAGAGGAGGAGAGGAGAGGAGGAGAGGATAAGCCTGGCAGAGAGCAGGAGATCAAAGGGTGTTCCCTCTGCAGAAAATTCCTTGAACAGCCACGCCCACACAAATACACACACACACCATCATCATACGCATACAGGTTTCAGAGATACAAGCATGCGTAGCCGCCCACCCACACACACACACACAAGCACACACACAGGCACAGGCAGGGTTTGTGTGAATGGATATGCTTTCCATTCCAGGACTCCAGTGTAGATAAGTAAAGTAAGTTAAAGGTTGAAGAGGTGAAAGAGTTTTCTATTTTTAAGACTTTAAGAAGTTTGCTCAAACTCTCCCAGAACTCCAAATGCCTTTTTCTCCCAGGGTTAGGCTGGCCGGTCAATGAGAGGGAGGGCAACCCCTCCTTTAATCCCTTAAACAGACACAGCCTCAGACAGCAAGATAGGGGATATACAGGTCAAGGGCAGGTCCAGCTGGATCAGACTGTGATAGGGGATAGACAGGTGAACCACAGACAGTGTGATAGGGGATAGACAGGTGAACCACAGACAGTGTGATAGGGGATAGACAGGTGAACCACAGGCCCAGCACACTGGGGAAAGGCACTGAATGCACCAACACAATCCATCCAAATGGCTGCAGCACAAGTCGCCTAGAATTTGAACAGATTAAAGAAAATTGCTAAAACCTTCTTTACTTACAAGCTGTTCCTGTAATGGCCTTAACAGCAGCAGCAGCAGATGCGGAAACTAATAGCGATGACCTTCAGTGGCCCGGAGGACATACTACCATTTCCCTGAGCCAGGGTGAGTAGTCATTAGGAGAGGCGCACTGTGCACACTGCTGTGAAAGAGCAGGCATACGTATAGAGGAAAGACCTGAAACGTGTAATTACGAAAGGACATAAGCTGGGCTGAAGTATGTCTTTTAACGACACTTTGTGAAATGACAGGTATGTTTGTGCGCCGGCAAACGACTGCAATCAGGAGAGTCATTGCAGTAAAAAAAAAATAAGAAAAAGGTGGACAAAAGCACTTAATAATCAAAAGTGTGATTACAGGACTGCAAAAGGGCAGTGAGCAGAAAGTAGGATCGAGCGTTTGAGAGCGAGCGTGGGGATTATGAAAGAAGAAAAAAAAAAAACGTTCTCGCTTATAACGTCGGACCATTTGTAGTCGCATCCAAGGCAGCTGTGAGGCAGCGATAACGGAGGCGGAAAAGAACAGGCGGCTTCAGCCGGGGAACTTGTTCTCGACAACCAGCATAATGAGGCCAGGGATGAATTGGACAGCACAACAGGTCTCTGGCTTAATTTGTTGTGGTTTTTGGGGGAGTCGTGGCACTAGCGATGCCTATGTGAATAGGATTACGCTAGATAATTAAGAGCGAACACAGACACTGGCAACTTCTCTAACGAAGGAAACTTTCCTCCCGACTTGCTAGGAAATGTCCGTGCAATGTTGGAGTGCCCGTGAGTTTGCATCATGGGACACAAAGGCGTAGGGCCGTATCCACAGGGAGGAGGGTGGATAGAGGTGCTTTCAGCCACGGACCCCCTCCTCTTTAAAGGCACAGATACAGCATCGCTGGGAGCTTCAGCCAAGGACCCCCTCCTCTTTTGAGGGACAGATACAGCATCGCTGGGAGCTTCAGACACACATACCCCTCACCATCTGCAGAGGCGTAAAATCATGGCCCATAATCCCTTTTGTTTAAAAACACCCCCCGATAAAAGCAGACGGCTCCAGTGGAAAAACAAAAAGATCTCGACGCTTAAGGAGAGAGAAGAGGAGCAAGTGTCGAAGCCCAGGCAAGAGAGGGTAGGAGACAGTGAGTGTGTGTGTGTGTGTGAGACGGCCCCGTCCCTCTCCATTCGCTGGTCTCCTGGCCCATTCCCGTGGGGAAGGTTCCAGAGGCCACAGCCCTGAAGGTACCGAGGCGTGCTGCTCGTCCTGGTGGACAGATTGGTCTTGGTTCGGTTCTGTGCTCTGGCTCGGCAGGCCGGCTTGCGGTGCTGCCCCTACTGGTGAGGGTTAAAATTAGCATTGGCCGCGGGCTATGGGGTTCGGTGTAAACACAAGTGCTTTTGTTAATTAGTCACGCATCTCGGCTCTAAACGGAGTGTTCCTGATGCCGAAGGCGGTTACCTCAAAAGAGGAGGGGGAGGGGGGATGTGTGTGTGCTTGCAAACAAAAAGGGAAACTTGGTAAACACTGATTCACTGATTCGATCTTATTTCAGACACATCCCAGGGGCTTGTGAGACAGCCTCGTGATCACCCTCACTGTCACCAGGAAAAGAGCAGCATGACCAAGGCCAATTCCAAACCTATGGACGGCGGAGAGCATGGACTCGATCCACACAGGGTTGCTGTGGTGCACAGTTTTCCAAACCTGCCCCTTGAGATCCCCAAACAGCACGCACCCCACCACCCCCCCCCCATTTGCAAAAGAACCGTTGAATCTGAAAAGGCCCCGGCCACAGTCAATCTTTTCTGCAGTCACTCGCTGACTGGGTTGCTTGAAATTTCACCTTTTACTTTTTTCCAAACAACGGTGAATTACATTCATTCGCGAGAAAAAGGAGCAAAAAACATGAAATTGCTGCATTTTTGTTTCCGCTTCGCTGCTTTAGTTCCGTAGTGCTTTTTCTTGATGCCTACGCTACCAAACACAAGACGTATGCGTGTTCATCACGGGCAACCTGCCACAGTAATTGAAAGTTCCGCACCACTGCAGAAGACATTTCTGCCGATTCAAGTGCACGAGCACGCCAACCCACCTCACTCAGGCAGTAAGAAAGCAAATATATATAAAAAAAACACTAGCATTGCTTTTGTTGAGGCTGGCTTGTCGGAACATTGTTTGCGGCTGCATCAGACCGCGACTGGCGAGACGATACATCAGCGGTGGTCTCTTCAGGGGGACGGGAGAAATGGAGACCATAGCGTCAGTGGTAGTCTCGTTGGGGGGACGGGTGAACTGGAGACCATAGCGTCAGTGGTAGTCTCGTTGGGGGGACGGGTGAACTGGAGACCATAGCGTCAGTGGTAGTCTCGTTGGGGGGACGGGTGAACTGGAGACCATAGCGCCAGTGGTGGTCTCGTTGGGGGGACGGGTGAACTGGAGACCATAGCGCCAGTGGTGGTCTTGGGGGGGGACGGGTGAACTGGAGACCATAGCGCCAGTGGTGGTCTTGGGGGGGGACGGGTGAACTGGAGACCATAGCGCCAGTGGTAGTCTCGTTGGGGGGACGGGTGAACTGGAGACCATAGCGCCAGTGGTGGTCTCGTTGGGGGGACGGGTGAACTGGAGACCATAGCGTCAGTGGTGGTCTTGTTGGGGGGACGGGTGAACTGGAGACCATAGCGTCAGTGGTGGTCTTGTTGGGGGGACGGGTGAACTGGAGACCATAGCGCCAGTGGTGGTCTCGTTGGGGGGACGGGGGGAACTGGAGACCATAGCGCCAGTGGTAGTCTCGTTGGGGGGACGGGTGAACTGGAGACCATAGCGTCAGTGGTGGTCTTGTTGGGGGGACGGGTGAACTGGAGACCATAGCGTCAGTGGTGGTCTCTCCGGGGGGCACATGGACTGGAGCCTTCAGAGGCAGAACAGGTTGGGCGGAGGACATCCATTACGACACACTGCCATAGCATTTATAAACCTCTGTCTCTCAGGAGTTCCTCTCGTAAGACGCATTAGTGTGTGTGTGTTGAAGAGATTGTCTAAGGTGGGGTGGGGGGCACGCTCTTAGCCAAGCGCACTATCAGGTGCTGAAGTACTAGAGTGACTGGGAGGATGGAGTGTTTGTCCAAGAGAGGGAAGAGGGAAGAGGGAACAGGGAAGAGTGTGTGTGTGTGTGTGTGTAAAGGAAAAGTGTTGTAAAAGGGGGGCCCCACCACTCTGGCAAGCTAACAGAAAACCTATCAGTCCCATCCAGAAAGGAGGTTAACAGAAGGGGGGGGGGGTGCTTACATGGTCTAAAAGCTAGGGGCACATAATGGATTCTTTTAGCCTGACGGTAAGAACCCATCGGACCTCCGACTGCAGATATGAAACTGCAGACCCGGGGAAGCGAGTGCCAGTCGGGCCGGGGCGCTGCCACATGTCCATTTAGCGGCCCTGAAGAGCCGATAACGAACGAGCGAGCGGCCGAAAGCCTGCGTCCAAAAAAGCGCCTTTCCATTCCCCCCCTCAAGCACGGCGTGCCCTGCCAAAAAGATAAAAACGCACTTCCTGAAAAACAAGACCGAGAACGAGTATGGCACCCCCCCTCATTTCCTCAAGACCGGTGCAACACGAAGATAGGCGCCGTCTCCGCCGTCCAAATGCCCGTTGTATCAAACAACAAGACTCCACTGTATCTCCCTCTCCCAGGACCAGCCTGGCTAAGGTCAGGTCATGCACTCAAAAGCCATCTGATGGAGATGGAGACGGCATGGCAAACAGATACCAGGTGTCGGGTAACTCATTAATGGGTAGTTAGCGAATAAACAACAAAGTAAATCATTCAGAGTTGTGTTTTTTTTTTCCTTCTCCATTTCATTTTTTTCCCATCCCCCTCTGAGGAATTCCTTATGCCAAGCACAAATTAAATATATACAAATAAAAAAACAACAAATACAAATAAATATACCAGTCACAGACGATATGTTTTTGCAATTACACAGGCTGTGCTTACCCATACAAGCCAAACAACAGAAGAAGAAAACTGATATTAGAGCACTGCATGGCTGGGCTGGGGCTTCAGCGTTAATGACATTTATCCAGGCAAAAAAAGGACACAGGATCTCCTGAGACATGTAGTAATTTTAAACTTGTATTGTAAGCCACACAGGTGCCTGACTTACACCCTTTATCTATGGGTGCGTCTACTTCAGACACACCAAGAGACAGACAGACAGACAGACAGACAGACAGACAGACAGACAGACAGACAGACACACACAGACACACACAGACACACAACAGATACCCGTCAGTGGCAGACCATGTATAGTTTGGAGAGGCACTTTGTGGGCCAACGTCCTGGCACCTCACAGCAAAAACTTTTGATGGCATAATTCAAGCATCTTCTGCACAGCCGCCAAGGCTTTTCCTTTAGAGCCGATTCCATATAGTTTTTTTTTGCTTTTTTTTACAAGCAGTTATAGAAAATAAATCCCAGACTAGCAGGCCTGCATTCCCCACCCTAACGAACCAAAAATAAAAAAGCTATTCTGCAGAGGACTCCCATACAAGCAGGCATGAACAAGAGAGCCACACAATCCTGCCCTGGCAGCATACGGCTAACCGATCGAGCGCCAAGCCGTTTGACTTTGTTCACGTAGAGCGAAACCACAAATCCCTCGCTCCCCAGACAAACATGAAGGCAGCTTTAGCTGCTGACCAAAAAGGGCTACGCTTCTCAGAAACCACAAATAAGGTCAATTACCCCTGAAGAACCTTCATATGACTGACATGCACAGTAGCGCACAGCAAATATGGCCTAAATGGCCACCTGTGGCTGCAGTGCATTCTAATAAGGCGGTTACAGATGCTGTTCAATCTGACATATAAACATGGCAGCAATGCTTGGCCCTCTTCCATGGGATGCCAGAAGAGGCCAGACATGAGGTGCCTGTGGGACGGCTCTGGCCCGCTTCTGGCTCACTTCTGGCCTGCTTCTGGCTCTCATCTGGACCAAGTCTTCCACGGGCTCGTCATCTGCCACAGCCCAGCTACGCGAGAGAGAGAGAAAGAAAGAAAGAAAGAAACTGAAAGAGAGAGAGAGAAAAAGAAAGAGCGCAAAAAAGAAAGAGAGCTCTTTGCCAACCTATATGAGGGCAGGGAGTCCCGATTCACACCCACACTCACGGAACGCTGGATCTGCCTGGTGATGCATTCGTTAACCGCCGACAAGACCTACCAATGACCCTATCCCTGTGTGTGTGTGTGTGTGTGTGTGTGTGTTTCTCTCTCTCTCCCTCTCTGCCCCTTCCAAAACTACTCTGCCATAACCTTTTTTTTGCTTCCCGCATGAAGCTGTGATGCGGTCCCTCTTGGCCATGATGCTGGCCAGACTTGATGCAGGTCCCAGTCATCATACCCGCTCCAGTTTTCCCCTCTTTGCGGAGGCAGGCACCGCTTCCAAAATCTAAATTTCTGCATACATTAGGGACACACACACACACAAACACGCACACACAGATGATATTTTATTCATACACAAGCCAAGAAAAAGGGCGATGGAGGGAAAAAAATGTTGTTTCTGGAGCAAGCTAATGGGGCTTGTGGCTTGTCTTACACTATGACAGTGATCAGCTTTTTTGTGTGTGTGTGTGTGTGTGTGTGTGTGTGTGTGTGTGTGTGTGTGTGTGTGTGTGTGTGTGTGTGTGTATTCTCTGTGCCAGGCAAAGTTCAGGAGGTAAGCACAACCATTACGGGCTTAAAGCATCCACTGGTCACAGCACAAGCAGTGGTGCATAGCAAGCAGTGTAGTCCATCAGCACAGCACACACATGTCTGCTAGGAGTTTGAGCGAATGGAATAATATCCATATGAACTCCCCCAAGAGGCAGCATCCCCTTGTGATCGCCCTTTAGCACTTCATCCCAGGGCCTCATTACCGGCCGACCCAGCATCTGTCTCCGTATGCTGCTGTAGTGCGTCGTTTTGTACAGTTTGACACAGCCTGGCATTTCCGAGCCGTTAGCACGACCACAAAGACAAAGAGAAGAAAAACGGTTTGGAGGATATTAAGTATTAAACAGGCGACGTCTGCTTAAATATTCATTCTAATCCACGACAGCTTGACGGACTCCTGTAAAGATAGGCTAGATGTAACCCCGATGGGGCTACTACAGATTACACCCACTTAGGCTACTGAGCGGGAGCGCCCCCGTTACACACACACACACACACACACACACACACACGGCTCTGGTAGACACAGACCCTGAGGTGAAAAAAACGAGAACACGGAAAAAAAAACAAGGAAAAAGGTACAAAAGAACAAGAGAGGAGAATGAGAAGCCGGGAGACAAACGTTCAGGGCAGAGGCCGGACGCGATCCATTGTGGAATAAAGCCGAGGGGTGAGAGAAGCGTCTGCTTGGCTGCTGGGAGCATCTGCAGCTCCAGCAGGCGGGCTGCCCTCGGTGTTAATGCCTTCCTCCAGCCCTACACCTTTGGAGACGAGCGAGGGTGCCACTCCCATCAATTAAACGCTTACAGACAACGCCATTTCAAACAGTCAATTACGCACTGAATGTGGAACTAACGCAATTAGAGGTGGGAGAGAGGGGAGAGGGAGGAGGTTCATAAATGATTAAGAACTCATCGTTTTTCAGCCAATCTCCAAGCATGCTTGGAGACCCCTTATGAATAAATAAAAGTACATTAAAAAAAAGAAAAGTTCTTCCTCAAAGGACAGGCAACAGAAAGTTCACGACTCTCCCTCGGAGAAAACAAAGGAAATAAAAGTGACAGATTTAACGACAGGGGAGTGGAATAAGGTTTGTGTGTTTGTGTGTGTGTGTTTCTGTGGGGGGAGATCAAAAAGACCAAATGTGTAGGTCTAAATAAAATAAATAAATAAATAATAATAACACACAGTACGAAAAGGCATAAAACCTTAACGACTGGAGTAAATAAAAAGCCTAGAAAGGCAGCGGGCCGAGGCTGGAAGTCAGGCATGGAGGTGTGTGTGTGTGTGTGTGTGTGTGTGTGTGTGTGTGTGTGTGAGTGTGTGTGTGTTGGCAGTCAGGATCAGAGGTGTAGCTGGACTAGAACAGAACCTAGGCCCGCGGTGGGGATGCAGTCATGGCGGTGGAATTCTCGGTGTGTGTGTGTGTGTGTGTGTGTGTGTGTGTGTGTGTGTGTGTGTGTGTGTGTGTGTGTGTGTGTGTGTGTGTGTGGAGCCTTTGAAAGGGTATCCTCCGTTGGTTCCACCTCACCAGGGGACAGATAAAACCACAGCGCTGAGCCAAAGCCCTTGTCTTTGAAGAGTGGGGACAAGGTTGCGTGATGTCGCAGGCAGGCGGGACGGAGGGGTATAGTTACAGCTAATGGCTACCAGAGACTGCTGAGGGAGACAGAGGGAGAGAGAGAGGGAGGGATGGAGAGAGAGAGGGGGGAGGGAGGGAGGGAGAGAGAGAGAAATAGAGAGAAATAAAAGCAAACTGAGAGAACTCTAGTATAGAAGTTCTTAGAAGGCTAGGGGAAAGGAAAGGCTTTACTCTGCTGACATAACGAACCCTAAGAGTGGAAAAGATGTGACACACACACACACACACACACACACACACACACACACTGTACGTAGAGACCTGAGGCTGAACCGTGTGCACACGTCCCCAAATCACCAACACGGCAGCCAAAAGCCAAACCGCGAGCACGTCCCCAATCACCAACACTCAAATCTACGGCCTTCCATCAGAAACTAAACACGA
>NC_137922.1:46491416-46508916 GCF_963457725.1 Sprattus sprattus | reverse complement strand
GTATATTGCTAAACTATAAATATATTTATATTACAGAAAATTCAAAACTATGTTATTTTATTATGACATTATTATATAGGCCAATTCATTATGTTTGGTACTTATTGTAGGCTTTGACAAATGCCATCTCATGTTCCAGAAATAAAACAAAAATGTAACGATTCCCATCATTGGGAATAGAATGGTGTCCATGACATTCGGTCATTTTCACATTACAAGTTTAAGTGTTTAACGCTTTTGAAATCACCAGCAGTCTGACGGCACCACCCACACTCTAACATTACATGAAGAGCAATTAGCTGGAGGTCTTCAAAGACAAGGCAACTTCAAAGGGCCAACCAGCGCGTCAGATCAACACAACACAGGCATGCTTTTGGGCTGCCACGATCCATCAAGGTCTCTCTAGTCCTCCAGTCCTTCCTGACCCCACCCTGAAGGCCTGACTGCTGTGGAGCACTGGAGCTAGGAATGAACCACATCACACCGATACCACCTCCACCACTAGCACTGCCGCCACAGCTACCACTGCCAGCGGTGCTGCATCGCTCCCATGGTGTGTAGGTAGGTAGGTGGATGCACGTCACCGACGCTGACTAACACTGGTGTCGGCAAGTATGCCTCAAGGCCTGTCTGGTGGTTTGCGGAAGGAAGGAAGGGGGAGGGGGAGATGAAACCATGATAGGTCAGGAGGGAGATCCACCTGTCTGAGGAATAAAGAGAAGGTACAGCCTGAAGGACAAAGCAGAGAGAGAGAGAGAGAAGAGAGAGAGAGAGAGAAAGAGAGAGGTAGGAAGAGCTGGAGAGAGAGAGAAAGAAAAAAAGAAAGAAAGAAAGAAAGAAAGAAATAGAGGAGAGAGAAAAGAAATGAGAGGTAGGAAGAGATGGAGAAAGAAAGAAAGAAAGAAAGAAAGAGGGAGAGAGAGAGAGAAAGAGAGAGAGAGAAAATAAACGAGAGCTAGGAAGAGATGGAGAGCAGAAAAGTCGACAGCTACTGCGTTCCCTTGTTCATCTCTTCAACTGTGTTGATCGCTGCCGTCCTTATGATCTTTTAACACTGAAATCCTTCTGAATACCCCTGCTGTCTTCCCTCGGGGCAAAACACAAGTATCCACCTCCAAAAAGCTCGCTGCTGTTTGCACACCTGTGCCTCCCTTTTCAATGGATCGGCCTTATGACAGCAGGCAGGGCTTAACAGCACCTCAGTCATTCCTTAACAATGCTACAAGGAAAACAAAAATCAACTCGCAGACAGCTCCTAAACCCAACCCACACTCCCGCAAATATTGACTTATTCATACTCCGCACGTCATAACAATGACCTAGTTGGGGTCGAAGATGTTTAAGCGACGGGGTTAGGGGAGACAGACGTGCTAAACTATGGGGCTAATTGCAGGTTTGCGATAGCGCGTCGCTAAAAATCTCAGGTCAGGTGGTGGAGAGAGACGAGGCAGGAAGTGGAAAACAAGTAGGTTTCGCCTTGCAGGGGCCTCAGGCGTCTTGCCTCGGGGCCAATAACCTGCTGAACGACCGCGGGCCCCGGCCTTGAAAATTACAGAGCACGTCTAGCGCTTAATGGAGTTCATGCAGCGGACTGGGGCTGGGGGGCTGGGGGGTTTAAAGGTCGTCATTATTGGTAATGTTCTTAAGTCACAGAGTGCATTCCTATATGTAGCGTAAGCGACAACAGCAACGCTCTGATTATGGTGCTAGCAAACACTCGGCAGCCAATCAGGCGCTGCCATTTATTTTTAGGGTTGGAGACAAAGGAACGAGGGGGGGGGGGATAGCATGCGAAAATAGCATGTGAAAAGAACACTTGGCAGGAAAATAATGACAGCATTTCAGAGCGCCTTGCAATGCATGTTTAAGATGTAGCTGGAGTGGAACGCTGTACAGGACAATGAGTGGTTGAAGAAAAGCAGTTCTCTGAAAAAGAGATGAGGTAGGTGTGTGGCTCACAGAGGTATTAATTGCGTGTGTGTGTGTGTGTAAGTAAGTAAGTGTGTGTGTGTGTGTGTGTGTGTGTGTGTGTGTGTGTGTGTGTGTGTCTTTGAAGTGGGGAGCACACATGTGTGTTCCTTCCCTCTTGGTCCCTTCAAATCTGGCTGAAGTTGTGCCAGCGTAGAACCAAGACCTCATTCAGGGCGTACCAATACAACAACCACCCACCACACAAACCCCCCAAACCCCCACCCACCAAAGCCGCACGCCAACGTGGCTGGAGAGATGCTGAGTTAGGTAGCGTTCACAGACGAAAACATGGCGCACCATTAACCGCTTAGTCAACGGCCTTATGGGTGGCTTCACAGGAGCGGGCCCAAAGCAAACACAGCCCAGCACAGCTCAGCGCCCTGTGCAGTGTGAGTCTGCTCTCCGCTGCCAGCGGTAATGGCGCTCTCTTACATGGCTGAAATACCACAGCCACTGACTCATGGGTCCTGTGACATTGTCCATATCTAATGGACACGGTCCTCTGATCAGATCAGTGAAAGAAAACTGTGGCTGGACACACACATACACACCTCACGTACATTGCGCACACACACACACACACATACCCCTCACGTAGACCGCACACACACACACCCACCCACACACCACCCTCACGTACACATCACACACACACACACACACACACACACACACACACACACACACACACACACACACACACACACACACACACACAAATACACACAAGCAAACACTCTCACATACAGATGACGTGTCTTTTCTTGGCAGGGCCACGGGCCTGGCCGCCTGTTGAGTAATGTGGTTTTAATGCACTGACCTGGTTGATGGAGTTGGCCGCGCAGGAGCACAGGCCCGTTCCCAGCGATGCGTACAGGAACAGGTAGGGGTCAAAGGTCACAGGAGCCATGGCATAGCCAGCCGCTGCCGTGGTGACGACCAAGGCTGTGACACAGGAACAGTAAACAGTGCTTGGTATACATCTCAGGAACAGTGCTTATAGTTACTTACAGTGGTATACATTGGTAAAAAACAGAAACTATTGAATACTACTAAAGGCCTTAACCACACAGAAAGGCAGTTATTAAAGATCCCAAAGACTTTCAGAAATTGGGCCCCCTAAACTGGACATCTTTTTGCTATACCAGTATATGAATTTAATTAATATGAGTATCCTTTAGTACAAGAACTGATTAGACACACGATACATATCAGAGAGCAAACTAATGTATCAAATCTGCATTTCAACCTACGTATTAGGCTGTCACGTTAGAACAAGATCAAACAAACACACCCATAAATCATTCAAATTAATTTCAATAAAACCCACATTTGGCCCAACCCAAAGACAGGGCACGTTTGGAATGCTGAAGGATTGATGTGAATAATGGGTTATTACGTATTACACTACATGTCCAATACTGTTTACAACTCATTGATCAAGAGAAAATGTATTTCAAAATAAGAAACGTCACACCTCATAACACGAGGTTATTCATAACATGAAGTAACACAGCTGAGAGACATTAGTGACTTTCTATTTGAACAGGTCGTCATGGTTTTTTCCCCCCACACATTTGAACAAAATAATACATTTTTGAATAAGTGGCAGCATCCTTAAAACACTAATCCTGGAAGTACCTCCCTCTATGTCACAATAAGCCAGAGGGAAACTTGAACCCTTGTCCTTAATTGATTGACAACAAGAGCTACATACAAAAACACCAACAATCTGAATGGAGCCACTCAGCCCATATCACACCTCAAACACAGCGACAGTGGTTCAGGAGGTATAGTATCATAGTCGTTTAGTAATCAGAAGTTTGCTAGTTTGATTCCCACTGTCTAAGCGTCCTTGAGCAAGGCACTGAACCCCTGAACCTCTGAATTGCTCCTGATGTGCAGTGTGCCATCAGTGTAGATGTCAAATGTATATTCAAACTTGTGAGTTGCTTTGGATAAAAGTGTCTGATAAATGACTAAATGTAAATGTAAATGTTAATGCAAATGCAAATGCAAAGACAGCTTGCACAGTGAACCACTCAGCCCATATCACACCTCAAAGACAGCTTCCTTGAGACTGACCTGTGAGCTTGATCTTGGACAGGCGTGCGTAGACATCCGGCAGCTCTGAGTAGTCCACCTTCAGCTCCTTCCACTGGCGGGCCTCTATGTGGGCCAGACGGTCCGCTTCGGGCTCGTTGCTGAGGTCCACTGGGGGCTCGACGCCGGGGACAGGGACCGCCAGGCCGGAGACGGACTTCATGGTGGGGATCTGCTGGACCTGCTGCAGCATGACGTCGCCCCGGTCCTCCAGCGCCGCGGAGACGGACTCCTGTTTGGGCCGGGGGCGCTGGCCGAGCGCTCCGCTGTGGCGCACCACATACTGAACACAGGAGGAGGAGGAGGAGGAGGAGAGGAATAGAAATGAATGAAATATCCCTGCCACCCACATGTGTATACCCTTAAGTTCAGCCTCACTACACCATCCTCAATTCACCTGAACAACACACACACACACGTGGCTGGGAATCAGGGTCGACTGCACGGTGGGCAGCAACGCCATAACTACACACTAAACACAGGAGGAGAAGAGGGACGCAATAAAACCATAACACCTTCCAAGAAATATGTAACGATTAAAAACAGGAAGGGGATAAGGCAGAGTAGCTAACTACATACTAAACACAGGAGGTGTTTTAAAATGTGTTCCTCAAACATTTCAACCTCCCCATGTATTAAATACATTTGTGTGTGTGTGTCGGGAGGAGTGAGGTCATCCAGAATGATAACAAAACTTGTGGATAAAGAGATTTAAAGGTGGATCAACAGCGTGATCATTACATGGCTTACTGTGTCCAACATGGCATCCTAATCCAATATTCCAATTATCTGAAATCTATAGATGCTAAGCTGTGTGGTTATGATAATTACAACACATGATATTTATTCACTTAGCAGATGCTTTTATTCAAAGCAACATACTGTGCAGTTGTTTTCACAAGTATGCGCGTTCTCTGGGTATCAAAGCCATGATCTTGGTGTTGTCACCTTGTTCTTGCGGTTGAGCCACACTTCACTGTTACACAAACTGTAACACAAAGTCCTGACGTAGCCATATGGCTGTCACCTAACATGTATAGCCACATGCTGCTCTTTGCACCAAAGTTTACGAGACATTTTTAATAGCCCCTTTTGCAGTGACATGCAGAACTACACTAGACGCCATTTAACACATCATGGTGATTGAATCTTAAATTTCCCCTCAGGCTGGGACTTTGCCAAGGTTGTAGTCTGAAACGGTCTATGGAGTCAGGTGGATATAGAAACCCACACACATGGAGCAGTAGGCTGCAGAGCGAACTCACCTGTCGCTTGAGGAAGCTCAGCTGTTGGAATGTCAGCCATTCTTTAGGGTGTGTGTTACGGAGCTGTGTCAGGCTGTGGGAACTCAGGTGACATTTAGCTGCACGCGCTGATAGCTGCTTATTCACAGTGGTCCCCAGCAGACCTGCATACAGTTACAGTCACGGTTAGATGCCGTTATGCTCCATGCATCCAACATAACGACTACTTTCTGTTGTTTAACCATTCACACAAACAGGTTTTCCGGCGCTGTCATACAGTTTTGCGTTTTGAATGCAAAGAATGTCTGAGCACCGGACTTTATGTAAACGTAAACTTGCCCATGCTAACCTTACTTGATTGGTTGCTAGCTAGCATAGGTATACTAGGACACACATTTATAAAAGCACGGTCTCTTAAACAGAATGACAGTGCGAAATCTAAGTTAAGACATTTTGAACAAGCTTCTCATCGTTTCCTAACTGTACAACTGGCTACGCATGTCTAATCTTAGTTTACATGCCAACGTCAAATCCTTGTTACAGTCGGGTCGGTTACCTTGATCGACCTCACAATACGTTTAAGAAATACCAGGACAGGGTCATTCCAACCTCTCAGATGGTCGCTGATCAGCATCTATATAATTTGCTGGTTAATAATACGTAACAAAACAACTATTTCTTTATTTATGAGAGGTCAACTGGCCTTGCCAGGGAACTAGCTAGCAAGCATTCGCCAAAAGATCACATTGACAACCACTGGAGTTAGCTTACGTTAGCCGAGATGCTAATAACATTTCAACAAAATCAACATCTGTGAAGACAAAACTTAAACTTTCACATCATTTCAAGCCTCTGCGTACAAGCCACCTTCGCATCGCTGTACGTGTACCTGTGAGTCGGCTACATGGTGTCTTATACATATTCCTCAAACACAAAACCGGCAACCGCTATGTCCTCTTCACATGCAGAAGGCCGCCATATTGACCTCGCTTTCGTAACAGAATGAGCTCGGTTTATGTCACCACGTTGCCTAATAATACTTCCGGTTGATATGCGCTGTTTCTAGACAGAAAATGATCCAATCCTAAAGCCTTAAAAGCCTTAAACATGGGAGTCGGTCGGAAGTTTGTAGTTTTTAGTCTAAGAATTTAAAAAAAATATATAATGGAAAAATGGGGGAAACATTTTCAAAATCGGCGAAAATAAGATGTGAGTGAAACAACGCCAGTAGAAAAGAAAGGTTTTGTGAAACCAAATAGTTTGGTAACTGTTTCAATAAATTGTAGGCTATGTAACGTATTGCTTTTGATTACTTAATCACAAACCAATCCGCAGCATAGACGAGTGACAATGGCCACTTGCACATTCTATATGTTTTATGAAACATATGAAAAATGAGAGAGACAGCAGGTGCCACTGAATGGACACATCTGAAGATGCTGCTGCATGGCAGCAGACACAGCTGTAGGAATAGATCCGCGGGTAAGGTTTCCACAGTAACAGATATCGAGTATGAAATTGTGCTTTTGAACAGACGGACCTCTACCATTTTCAAAACTGAGATTTTAAATATGTGCTAGAAAAAAGGCAGCCATGTGAAATATTAGTCGGTTCTCTTCTGATACTGATTTAGTGGTTATACACATCTAATTTGTGTTATCAAGATTATCCCTTTGCCACTGTTCTGAGCCACAGGCATGAAGCCTGAGCCAGATCAACCAAACAAGGTCAGACTACCGCTGTCCCACGCTGATAAATCTGAGTTGCAAGAGTTGAATTCATTTCCCTTTAAATTGCTCCCTAATTCAATGCCTGGCCCTTTGCCCCTTTTGCCCTTGTGTGTCCTCCCAGTAGCCCCATCCAGACCCGCAGAGGAGGCAGTTATTTATGCTTGTGATCGTCCTGATTAGTCTAGCAAAGGCTGCCAGTGGGATGGCCCCGTGATTAACTCCCCCTACTGCTGCCCTTACTCTGCCTCCACCACCATCAGACGAGACGAGAAGACTTGACACTGAAAAACCCTGATATATAAATTTAAATTAGATAATGTATCGAATCAATGAATAATTAGAATTATCAGGCTGCAAAGTGCTTACATCTCCTGGCTATACACACTGTGACAGGCTTTGGTCTGTGTCTGTGGTGAAACAATAATGATGTTTCCGGATGGTCTAATGGGAAAACTGTGATGTGATCAGTGTGTGTGTATGTGTGTGTGTTGGGCAGACTGGCAAGATGTGAGTGAGTAGCACTCAGTAATTACATTGTTCGATACGAGCATTTAGACCACCTTGTAGTTTTCAGTATAGATTTGTGTGTGTGTGTGTGTGTGCGTGTGTGTGTGTGTGTGTGTGTGTGTGTGTGTGTGTGTGTGTGTGTGTGTGTGTGTGTGTGTGTGTGTGTGTGTGTGTGTGTCAATTGCCACATGTCCCTGTCAGCATGTTTTTGTTGTTTTGGGGTATCAGCCATACAATCTCTCTTCCTCTCTCTCTCTCTCTCTCTCTCTCTCTCTCTCTCTCTCTTTCATTCCTCTCTCTCTTCCTCTCTCTCTCTCTTCCTCTCTCTCTCTTTCATTCCTCTCTCTCTCTCTCTCTCTTCCTCTCTCTCTCTTTCATTCCTCTCTCTCCTCCACACTCTCTCTGCTCAGAACCCCAAGGTGATCTCACCCACCCCACCCCATCAATCTCATTCATTACAATTTCTCCTCACATAGCCTCTCCACACACACAAACACACACACACACACACACACACACACACACACTCACTCACACACACTCACACGCACACGCACCCGCACACACACACACACACACACACACACACACACACACACACACACACACACATACACACACACACTCACTCTCACACACACACACACACACACATACACATTCCACCATGCTGCAGATTACATGGTGTAATCTCAGCTCCCCATCCCAGTGCAGACCTGATGAATGTCAACAATCCCCAGCAGGCCGGAGGGGTAGGAGCGATGGGAGCGCTAGGAGAGGTGGGAGCGGTGGGAACGCTATAGGCTCCGGCCACACAGAGTGCCTTTATTACTGCAGATAACTGTGATGTGCTGTTGCAACAAGATTTGATTCGGGATCTTGACCAGGTCAACTACCTTTTTAGGAGGCAGCGTTTTGATTTGTGCTGCACAAAGAGGATCCTGTTTACCTTCCTCCTGTCTTTCTTTCTTTCTTTCTTTCTTTCTTTATGTCTTGTAATCAAAGGTAAAAAAAAAGGTCTCTGCCTTCGTATATTGTTGCTTTGCTCGGCTTCCTTGTGTTTGGAGATGGGATTTGTGATATGTGGTAGAGGTACACAAAACAATTTAAGATGTTATATCTGTTTCTCTCTGTCTGTGTGTGGGTGTGTGTGTGTGGGAGTGTGTGTGTTTGCCATTGTAATTGTGAGGATGTGTGTGTCTTTTCTCTCGTCTATCGATCTCAGTGTCTGTGTACATGTGTTTCTGTGTACCTTATAATTGCATTAAATTTGCTTTTAAGAGGACAGAGTTTGACTTTAAATATGAAGTTCACTTTGACCATAATGTTTAACATGTTTACAACAATTCAAATTGAATGTAGCTAATTCTGTGTTTAGGTCTTTAGAATTCGACTTGTTAATCAACTGAGGTTATTACACGGCTCTTCTTAATGCTGTAGAATGCTCCATTCACTTGAATGGGGCTTCCCAACGTTCTGCGGTCAACTATTTTCCGATAACTGACCGTTGCTATGGACTTAATGACCGCTGTCAAGGAAAGTGGCCTTTTTGCTTCTAATTCACGTCTTTCGTAGCACTCCGCAAGTAGTACGATAACTTATCAATGGAGTTTCAGCGGACGGTTGAGCAGCTGTGTTCTAAAGAATGTTCAACTGTCTTTGAAGTTCAACGTCTTTGGCGAACTATTTCTCTCCTTTTAAACACTACGTATAGTAACAAATGCATTGTAAAAAGACACACGGTGTTAAGTAATTTGTTTGTTTTAGTTGTAACCGTATAATAAGCGGGATAATGTATAGAACGCCGGTCATTGTCGGGAAAATAAGCCCCTTCAGGGTGAAGCAACACCCCTCCGCTTTCGCGTCGGGGTGCTGTTCGCCCTGTCGGGGCTTATTTTCCCGACAATGACCTGCGTTCTATACATTATACCTTACTTATATCACAGCATTGCTGTGAACTTCCACAATGAATGATGACACAATTGGTGTGTTCTTTTAAGCACAATTGCCTACTTCAGAAAAATAATTCGATTTTAATGTGACAAGGAGTTAAGAATGTCATCACTGCAGACTGTGTTCAGAGACTCTTTGTACAGAACAAGTGGATCTATGTGGGCAATCTAAAGCGTTTTTTTTTTTTTTTTACCAAATTTACCACTAATACCAGCTGCCTCGGGCACTTTACACAGTCTCCAATTTGAATAGACACTTCTCAGAACATCTGGAGTGCCAATTAAAGAACAAAGAACACATCCCTCTCTATTCTAGAAGTTTCCTCACAATGACTCTTAGCCTCTCAACCTGGGAGAGTAATGGATCCCATTGTGGGCTGAAGGTTGGGATAATTGCATGAGACGCTTGGCGGAGCAAAGACTGAAGATGCGGTGGGGTCGTAAACCCAGACATGCCTCCACTTCCTGCGCTCTGCACCGGCGCATTTTTAGGGAAACGGCACGGCCCACAGAAGCAGATGGACCCAATGTGGAGGGGAGGAACCCGGGAGACAATGGCATCAATTGGGACGGACAGAGCCATTCAGGGCGACCATACTGTGATGGCATGGAAGCAGCATGGTGGTCTGATGGTGGTGAAGATCGTTTGTCGCTTCTCCGGTTGCGTCATCCACAGGGAAGATTGTAAATATCCTGGGGGGGGGGGGGGGGGAGAGATGGGAGATGGGGACACAGCCAAAGAGAACCAAAATAGCCAGACTATATAAAACAAGAAGGTTTATCTGAGGGGCATCTCCATATGAAATGGCTACGGAGTTCTAGCCCGTTGTTTGTGTCAGGGCAGGGCAGGCACTGCAGAAGAAGGGAAACTTGAGACGTGCTTTTGACTAATTTCACTCTGTCTGCATGCCAAGTCGAACAGTCAGAGTAAACAACATTGGGACAGTTCAGCTTTTCAGAAAGAATTGTTTACCCACTCCCTCTCTCCAAGTATATCAGGGTGGGTAATACTTTATGTTTTAAAGAGACGGCTTGGCTTGCAGATTTTCCTGGAATCAAAAGTTGTAAGATCAACCCTAATGGCACACGCAAATGTCACAAAAGAATGACAATTTTGTGTATTTAGTCTCGTTATTAATGTCGATATTGCTCAATAGTGTCCTTTGGGAAAGGCTGTCTGATGAAATTCCAATTATTTTGCAAGCCAAAGCATGTGAGATTTTTTTAAGGTAAACTTTGAAACAATGCATGGAAAATTTTCCTCAAACAGATAAAGAACCTCGCAGTTTATTGCTTGATAAAATTATACTCCTTATACCACATACTTGACATACCAAGACGCCTTTTTGTGGTACTGCAATCAACTTCTTTTTTCTTCTTCTTCCCCCAGTCTGTTTCCAAATGTTTTCCTTCTTCCAAGTAATGAAAATCCAGCCGCACATTTAGAGTGATCTCTGATTAAAGGTGAAATGTCTTTGGTTCGGATGGGAATACAGCCAAGCACGACTGATGAATGAGGAGCAGTGTGCATAGGTTCTCAAGGTCATGTCGAAATTCAGTGAAGGCAAAAAAATAAGTAATCAGCTCCTTAGCAGTCATGCAGCATTGGAGTTTACCTTCATGTTGACTTTAAACACAGACTCTATGGGTGACTCTCTCACACACACACACACACACACACACACACACACACACACACACACACACACACACAGACATGCACACAGACACACACAGACTCTATGGGTGACTCTCACACCCACACAAACACACACACACACACACACTCAAACACACACACAGACACACACAGACTATATGGGTGACTCTCACACACACACAAACACACAAAAACACACAAACACACACACAGACTCTATAGTTGACTCTCACACACACACAAAAACACACACAGACATGCACACAGACATGCACACAAACACACACACAAACACACACACAGACACACACAGACTCTATGGGTGACTCTCACACACACACAAACACAGACACAGACACACACAGACTCTATGGGTGACTCTCACACACACACAAACAGACACACAGACATGCACACAGACATGCACACAGACACACACAAACACACACACACAAGCTTAACACAGACTCTATGAGTGACTCTCACACACACACAAACACACACACAGACACACACAGACTCTATGGGTGACGCTCACACACACACAAACACACAAACAGTGATGCACACAGACACACACAGACTCTATGGGTGACTCTCGGGTGAAAAGGTGACATGCTGAAGATGGAATGATTGTCAGAAACCAAAGGCCCCTAAGAAGCTGAAGCAGCTAGACACAAACACACACACACACACACAAAAACCAAGGGCCCGGGTTGTTTAACCCAAAGTTGTTTAACCCATAGCGAGACATTCGTAAGTGGGGATCATTTCCGAGGCCCCAGCAGTCTCAACATGAGGCTTTCTCTTGGACAGCAAATTGCTATTTTTATTGTTGCTTTAGCCATGTGTTCAGCACCTTGAAGACACTTGGCGCTAACTGAGCTAACAGGAAGGAATGCCCAGAGAGGAGGTGGGTTCAAAAATGGCTAACACAGTGCAAGGGGAACAAGCTTTGTTTGCACTTTTGAATGTGAACATTTTTGAATGTGAAAAGTTGTTTGTTTCAAACGATAACCATTGGTACAGCATCTGTGTACGTTTGCCGACAACTACCCCCTGAAACCGGTTGCGTGGGTGTGTTCGCCAAGAACTATCTCCTGGGACAGTTTGCGTGTGTATGTTGGCCGAAAACTACCTCCTGAGACCGTTTGCGTGTGTTGGTTTATTTGATCGCACCTCTGGTTTAAAACGTCCTAGGGCCTCAGTTACACCCACGCCACCCCACAGCAGAGCTCCCTGACCTTTCACCTCTCAGCACATAGGGTTCCCTTTCTCTCCTCTCGCTGATTTGCAGGCACAGCCCCCAGAGGCCTGAGTGACATCACTAATCCTGCCGGCTGGAAGGCCATCTCAACGGCTCTGGGATCTGCTTAGGAGAGAGAGAGAGAGAGATGGAGAGAGAGAGGGGGGGCAGAGACAGAACAAGAGAGAGAGAGTGAAACGGAGGGTGAAAAAGACAGAGAGAAAAGGGAGACAGAGAGCAAGCCAGAGGGAGACAGAGAGAGAGAGAGACAACAAGTTAGCCAGAGAGAGAGAGAGAGAGAGAGGGAGAGAGAGAGAACAAGTGAGAAAGAGAGAGCCAGAGAGAGAGAGGGAGAGAGAGAGAACAAGTGAGAAAGAGAGAGCCAGAGAGGGAAAGGGAGAGAGAGAGAACGAGTGAGAAAGAGAGGGAGAGAGAGAGAGAAAGCTTAACTGACTGACACTCCAGTCCACCGCTCCAAAGGCGCTAGCCAGGAACAGATGCAGGGATGTTCCCCCCCTTCTGTTTATAATTGATTTCCAAGAGCAGTGGCGTCTTGTCAGAGTTTGTCTAACAAGCTCTCGCCTGGCGCCCGGGAGACCATCACTTACAGCAGGGGTGTCAAATGAACGCCTCTCATCACCCCCCACGTCCCCCCCAAACACATAGAAACTGCCAACCCACCCCCCAAAAAGAAACTGCCCCAGCCAGGGGTATGGAGATCAGTCACAGGAATGTCATTGGTCTGAGGCACTGTCTCCCATTTCCATCGTCAGAAGAGCGAAAGAGGGAACGATTCTCACAGCTGTCATCCTGTGAGCCCTGCTAGGATTTAACACGGGTCAGACGTTTGACCCTCTGAGAGATGTAGGTGAGGGGAGATGGGACAGCGTGCACTAGTGAGAAGTATGGCTTTAAAAGACCCTTCATCAACAGGTAGAGCTCCTCCCGCTCCTCTCCCATGCTTAGCATCACGGTGTGTTTACATGTTTTCCCTCGGGGAGGCTCGGGGACTAAGCCAGTAATTGGCCACGGACCATCAATCTCTCGGAGCTCGCACCCACTGCCCACCCCCCCCCACCCCCCCCCCCCCCCCCCCTCCCTCCACCCCACCCCCACAGCCCTGTCCGAGGTGGCCAGGGAGGAGGAGAGGAATGGGGGCGAGTGGCAGAGCGGTCCCACCATGCCTCCGCCGATGGCCAGTGCGGGAACAGGAGCGGGAACAGGACCGGGAGCCGGAGCGGGAGCAGGAGCGGAAAGGGCCCAGGGCCCAGGGTAGAGAGTAGAATGCAGAATGAGGCAGCGGTTTTTCGTGAATGAACCACACTAATGTTAAAGACTTAAAGACGTACATCTGGAGCATCTCACATTGACAAGCACTTTGACCAAAACCTGGAGGAGCCCCGTGTCATGGGCCATCCTTTTTATGTTCTTATTCTTTTTTTCTGTTCCCGGAAGGGCAGTAGACAGGACGTTGTTTATGGATAAAAAGAACAGAAGAGTGACATTTTAGAGGCATGTCTAACTCATCAAACCTCTCTCTCTCTTTCTCTCATTCACTCTTTCTCTTTTTCTCTCCTCCCAACAACACAACCGTTCTCAGCACGACTCCTCTGATGTGAAACCAAAACGGGAAAAGCTTAAAGGCGTTTCCACATGAAGACAAACGGCCTGCTTCTGGTCTTCGGGTCCCGTTTGCAAAAGTCTTTCCCTTTTTTTCCCCCCTACATACACGCACAGACACTCTCTCACACACACACACACACACACACACACACACACACTGAAGTGTCAATGATTTATTGACTGTGTGAGAGCGTGAGTGTTTTTCCTCGTTCTGCTGTGTTTTCTTGAGGTAAGGAACTGACGTCCCGTCCTTGATCGATTGGCCATTGGGTGGGAATGCGCATCATGTCTCCGACGACGGAAATACATCCTCTCGGCCGTTGTAATGTGGAGTGCACCCGGCAATCAGCAGCGATTCCCACCCGGCCTGGCCTGGGACTAAAGTGAGGTCGGAGTAGCCCTCAGAGCCACTGTTCTTGGGTATGTTGGTTTGGGTTTGGCTGAACTCTCCATGTCCACACAGAAACCCGACGCTCACCAATTTGTCAAAGATTGAGACAGAGGAGAGAGAGAGATGGAGAGAGAAAGAGGGAGGGACGAGAGAGAGAGAGAGTGTGTGAACACGGAACCGTGAGAGAGAGAGTGTGTGTGTGAGAAAGAGAGAGGGAGAAATTCAGCCGGCTTTCACAGTGAAATGTGGTTGTTAGGGTCACAGCAATGTCTCCACCATTTCTCTCCACTCCACACGGTCGGCCCCCAACCCCTTCATACCCCCCCACCCCAACCCCCCACTCCTCATTCTCCAGCCCCATCCTCTCATGGCTTTTCCATCAGTTTGCACCCGCTGTTTCTCTACGATAATGCGTCCAGCTTGGCCTGTGTGTGTGTGTGTGTGTTTGGGTGTGTGTGTGTGTGTGTGTGTGTGTGTGTCTCTCTCAGCTGAATAAGGCCACAGACAGAAACAGAAACAGTCAAACTCACCACAGCAACATTTGTGCAGAGAGCGGACACATCAGGCCCAGTTTCGGCCCAGTGCTGGCCCAGACTCACCCCAGAGTCAGCTGTCGGCTGCAAGGCCAAACAAGGACGGGCATGTTCCACCCCCCCCTCACCAGCTTCACTACCCTCGCCTCTGTGCACAATCCTCTGGTCAAAGGCGACCAAAAGCCCTTAAAAAAACAGCCCCCGTGTCCAATGCTCTTCAGTGTCCGGGAGTAATCGGCTGTGTCATCCTCGTCATAAATCTCACCACTGGCAGGAGCTCCCTGGCCCAGAAGAGAATACGCTCCCTCACTCCCCCTTTCTCTCTTTCTCTCTCTCTGTCTGCCTATCTCTCTCTCTCTCTGTCTCTTTCTCTCTCTATCTCTCTGTTTCTCTCTCTCTGTCTCTCTCTCTGTCTCTGTTTATCTCTCTGTCTCTGTCTCTCTCTCTCTCTGTCTATATCTCTCTGTCTCTTTCTCTCTCTCTGTTTCTCTCTCTCTGTCTCTCTCTCTGTCTCTGTCTATCTCACTCTGTCTCTTTCGCTCTCTCTGTCTCGCTCTCTTTCTCTCTCTCTGTCTCTCACTGCCTATCTCCCCCTCTTCCTCCCTCGACCTCTCTCGCCCTTCGTTTGGGCTGGCCTCCGTCTCATAAATCTCGGCTCCGTTGTTGGCGACTCTGTGATCCGCCGTGAGTTTTCTCAGGGACAAGAGGGGGGATGAGTCTGATGATATTGCGACACCTCAGTCTCTTCAAGAAGTCAATTTGCAAAATGGCTTATGTCTATACTCTCAGGGCGGAAAACAAACACAATCTCATCCGACTCTCCCAGATGATGTCGCACACAAATGAATGTGGAGGTTTTATTTCTTTCATTTCGCTCAAACAAACTAACGACAAACACCCAAATTTGTGTTGTCTTAAGAAGAAGAAAGGGCTGGAACAATAAAATAGCCCATCCATTACCTCACTGTGGATTTTGTTTCTGTTTCCCAGCGAGAAATACCATAAAAGCAATAACCCAAGCAATTCCACACCCTCAGACACATCACGCACAAGCCCTTAGGCAGCGAAGGTCCAAAACAAATAGTTTGGAAAAATCCTCATGGCTTGACCACTACTGTCCTATTACAGTAAAGGAAAGAGAAGAGAATGTGCAGATGATTACAGAACATACACGAAACACGCAACCATTAACAGTTCTTTCTTCTTTTATGAAAAGTCTGGGCAAATCTGTCTAATGGTTGTTGAAAATACTTTTAAACAATTTACCATCATGAAAAAAATGAACCGTTATTCTATCCTTTTCAGTGTGGATATAACAAACATCTGCCTTTTCTTTTCACCCACATACCTGCTCATATCAATGGATATTGCTAATGTCAGCAAACAATGTGAATTCCACTGGTTTTTATTAAATTCAGTTTCAATTCCATGCCATTTATCTTCTTGTTGTTTTTTTATGCACAATATGAATTTACATGTTAATCAGTAATGGCGGTCCAGAGCCCACTCTTCATAGCACCTTATGCTTGCTGATCATGGATCCGTTCTCTGACAGGAGGTGTGTCCAGAACCTCGTGTGTGTGTGTGTATGTGTGTGTGTGTGTGTGTGTGTGTGTGTGTATGTGTGTGTGTGTGTATGTGTGTGTGTGTGTGTGTGTGTGTGTGTGTGTGTGTGTGTGTGTGTGTCTGTGTGTGTAAGTGTGTGTGTGTGTATGTGTGTGTGTGTGTGTGTGTGTGTGTATGTGTGTGTGTGTGTATGTGTGTGTGTGTGTGTGTATGTGTGTGTGTGTGTGTGTTTGTATGTGTGTGTGTCTGTCTGTCTGTCTGTCTGTCTGTCTGTCTGTCTGTCTGTCTGTGTCTCTCTATCTGTCTGTCTGTCTGTCTGTCTGTCTGTCTGTCTGTCTGTGTCTCTCTATCTGTCTGTCTGTCTGTCTGTCTGTCTGTCTGTCTGTCTGTCTGTCTGTCCGTCCATCTGTGTGGGTGCAGCTGTTGAAGAGTTCTGGGCAGAGGATGAGAGCTAACCAGTGACAGCAGAGGCTCTACAGCGATTCCCAGCCTGACAGTTTTCCATATTAATCAGATCGGGGGTCTTTATCGCTCTCACTGTTTGTCCTCGTCTCCCGCGCGGGGCGCTCACACTGAGTGTGTCTGTTGGCCCGCCACGGAGGTTTGAAACATCTTGACACACAAAAGGCTCCCTGTTTCTCAGAGAGTTTACAGAAAGCCTCCCCTCAGGGAATGCCTCTGCTGCCACTCTTTCTCTCCTCTCTCGCTCCCTCAGCTCGCTCTCTTGCGCTCTCTCTCTTGCTCTCTATCTCTCGCGCTCTCTCTCTCTCTTTCTCTCTATCTCTCGCTCCCTATCGCTCTCTGTCTCTGTCTCACTCTCTCTCTCTCTCTCGCCTGCTCTCTCTCTCTCGCTCCCTCTCGCCTGTCTGACTCTCTCTTGTTCTCTCTTTCTCTTGCTCTCTCTCTCTCTCTCGCCTGCTCTCTCTCTCTCGCTCCCTCTCGCCTGTCTATCTCTCTCTTGTTCTCTCTTTCTC
>NC_137922.1:46473916-46481416 GCF_963457725.1 Sprattus sprattus | reverse complement strand
ACCCTCTCCTACTTTCTCTCTCTCTGTCTCTCTCTATCTGTCTCTGTCTATCTCTCTCTCTCTCTCTCTCTCTGACGCTCTCTCATACACACACATAAACAACAGTTCACCAAATCTCGCCCTTGTGGGTTGTGCAAAGGGTATTTAGATGATAGCTCTGAATCCAGCAATAAACTGTAGACAATGGAACCACGAGGTAAATCAAAGATCTTGGTGTTTATTTCCTTACGTGCGCCTGCAGGGAGTCAATTCCAAATCAAATAGACAGGGTAAAGACTGAATATCACTGTACAGTATGCCTTTTTATAAGGTCAGCTATGGGAGGTCACAGGTCAGAATGAGGGGTGTGTTACTGTTTAGGTACTGGTTAATCATGGGATACCTTTGGGTGATAGGCTAAGTTGGGCAAATGGGGATGTAAGTGGGAGGGGAGGTGAGATGACCACCACCCCCCCCACGGAATGTTCCGGAACATGCTTACCTAAGTTCCTGATATGTGTATTACATAGGCCATGAATAGGGAGGGGATGTCTAGAGAGGTTCCGTTTAGCATAGGCCATGGGTGAGGGTGGGGGACAGACTGTGAATAAGCATGGCACACACACACACAAGAGCATTCATGTATGCAATGGTAATTATATGTCTATATCAATTTCAATCATAGAGGACATCTGAGCATCTGGTCACATGATCAGCGCCACACTGCACTAATGCACACACACAAACACACACACACACACACCTACACACATACACACACACAAACCCATACACACACATATACACACACACACACACACACACACACACACACATACACACACATACACACACACACATATACAGTAGAACAAATACACACACTCCCAATCACACACACACTCACACAAGTGATCTAATAGAGCAAACACATATATATTTGGAAAATACAGACACACACACACACACGCACGCATGAACAAATAAATACACGCTGGCACATACACATGGTCCCATTCGTGCACACAAACACACTAGGTGCACATGTTACTGGCCACACATATGCACGGACTCGGACACACACGCACACGCAGACAAAAACACACACACACAAAGACAATCCTATGAAAAAGCTTATATAAATAACTCACACATCTGAAATTTGTTGAGGCAATTTAACTCACTTGGTTGATAGTACTGGTAAAATGAAAAAAAAAAAAAAAAAAACATCTGTGCTTCAGCTTTTGAAAATTACAGGAACTGTTGAGGCCCAAAACTGAATTATAGGACACATCTGATACTGACTATAATAAGTCACATCCCCCTCCGGTTGACACGCGTTGCCCTGCGGTTGCATAAGCGGCTTTGTGGTTATCGAATCAATGGAGACTGGCTCACAGTCACATCATGTTAAATCAGCCATTCCTAGATGAGCATCCAGACAGGTTGGCTACTTCACCCACGCGGAAATGACACATGTTGCCCGGGCGCACGTTTAACCGCTCGCGTCCCTGGTGGGTTTTTATCTCTTGCTGTTTTCTTTTCTATTGGTAAATTGGTATTTTTTTTTTAAAGGAAGAATTAACCGGTAACCGCTTTACGACAGGGGCTGTAATAAGAACTCCTGCCAGCGTGAAAAAGCGCTTCCATTTCAGGTGGTGCCTCCCCGCTCCCCGCCTGCGCCATCACAGATTTAATTACTGTGCCGTGGCGCGCAGAGATGCAGCGGACTCGCAGCCGGGGGAAGGCATCTAATGTTAAGATATTGTTCTGCCTGGGTGGGCCCGCGTGTCAAGGTAATATCAGGAGCACAGCTGCTGAGGAGAGAGAGAGAGAGAGAGAGATAGAGAGAGAGAGAGAGAGAGAGAGAGAGAGTGTTTGTTTGTGAAGCGCAGGGGTAAGCGATGTTAGGAGAGGTGATAAGTCTTATGCAGGTGTCACATTTAATATCCTTCATACATCAATAAACGAGTGAAAATAAAAAAGGAAGCGCACCGCATGGTTCTAACCGTTCTCCAGACTTTTTTGGTTTTATCCGTTTAAAGGGCGTCGTCTGCTGGTCAATTGCTTCTCAATACAGCCAGTACCATAAACCACTGGCCATTACTGTGACCCTCCACTCCAAATGGAAATCTTCAGTAAAGACCACAAGGGCAATGGGATTATTTATTGCTATCTGACTTCTGACCCCAGGAAAATGGAGACTAACCCAGTAAAGACTGTTTATGGATAAGAGGAAGGTTTTTTTCCAAGCTAAAGATACTAGCCACATATGGGTTGAGTCTTGTGTAAAGAAAAAAGGGTCACGCAGTTAGAAAATGTAATTGGATTTATGCTGCTGGTTTAACCTTAAAACGACTTCCTAATTCACTGTAAAGTCTCCAGTTTACCTTAAAGGCTCATGCAAACGGATTTGTGTGGAAGACTCGAGCAGAGCTGATAGCACAACTATGTCGAGCTTTTCACAATAGATGAAATTACACGGCAAAATAAGAAGGTGCTTAAATCTTTAAGATGTTTATTTTAAAAGCCCTGGCTGTAATGGGTTTGATTCCCAGTGAGACAGACATGATGACAACATACTTGTGGTAAGTAAAAGAAAACAACATGGACTGAATGCATGAGTTTAAATTCATGTAATTATGCAATGTCCACATATTATTCACTGAATGTCACTGAATCCAGAGTGTTAATGTGTGTCTCTGCCTTCGAGTTTGTATCAGCCCAGTTGTCTCCCTGTTGTCCTCATGTGCCATTGTTATTGAGTGTGTGTGTGTGTGTGTGTGTGTGTGTGTGTGTGTGTGTGTGTGTGTGTGTGTGTGTGTGTGTGTGTGTGTGTGTGTGTGTGTGTGAGTGTGTGTATCTGTGTGTGTGTGTGTGTGTGCACAGCTGCCAACACGGAAAATTCGAAGCGCATGACCTAAAGCCAATTTAATAACTTGGAAAAAACATTCAGCTAATTTCATAACATTCATAGCACGATTCTTAGCGTAGACATGGGTGGGGCAGTGCAATGCTGGGGTGGGTTCACAAGTTCCTTTTTCTGGAAACTTTAAATGATTCCATGTCGGGCAGACCTCCGCTTCCCCTGGTGTAAACAACTCCGTTTGCGACTGAAAATGTGTTGTTTGTTTGTTGTTATTTATTTATTATTGCTTGCTCAACTGAAGAAGAAGAAGCAATGAGCTCCATGTGAACGATAATTAAGTATGGTTGAATCATTGTGATTGGCCGATGACTTTATTGCCACATCCACTAATGACTCAACCTATTATATGCTTAATTGCACCCTGCTTTGTGTCAAAGACATGAGCAAATGTAGGTATCCTCGTCTATGTTCACTGTGTCCTCTGCCGTGCCTGATGTGTCTTTCTCTCCTAATGTGTCTCCATCCTAATGTTTGTCTCTGCCCTCATGTTTTTCTCTGCGCTTGCATGTCTCTGTCCTCATGTGTGTCTCTCTCCTAATGTGTCTCTGTCCTCATGTGTTTCTCTGTCCTCATGTGTGTCTCTGTCCTAATGTGTCTCTCGTTTGTCCAAATGTGTCTCTGTCCTCATTTGTGCCTCTGTCCTCATGTGTGTCTGTCTTCATTTGTCTCTATCCTCAGGTGTGCCTCTGTCCTCATGTGTGTCTCTGTCCTGATGTGTTGCTGTCCTCATATGAGTCTGTCCTACTGTGTGTCTCTGCCCTGATGTCTCTCTATCCTCATGTGTGTCTCGGCCCTCCTGTGTGTCTCTGCCCTCCAGAGTCTCTGCACTAGCATGTCTCTGGCCTCTGTGTCTCTGCGTAGCATGTCTCTGGCCTCTGTGTCTCTGCGTAGCATGTCTCTGGCCTCTGTGTCTCAGAGTTAGCATGTCTCTGGCCTCTGTGTCTCTGCGTAGCATGTCTCTGGCCTCTGTGTCTCAGAGTTAGCATGTCTCTGGCCTCTGTGTCAATGGCCTCTGTGTCTCAGAGTTAGCATGTCTCTGGCCTCTGTGTCTCTGCGTAGCATGTCTCTGGCCTCTGTGTCTCAGAGTTAGCATGTCTCTGGCCTCTGTGTCTCTGCGTAGCATGTCTCTGGCCTCTGTGTCTCAGAGTTAGCATGTCTCTGGCCTCTGTGTCAATGGCCTCTGTGTCTCAGAGTTAGCATGTCTCTGGCCTCTGTGTCTCTGCGTAGCATGTCTCTGGCCTCTGTGTCTCTGCGCTAGCATGTCTCTGCCCTCCAGAGTCTCTGCACTAGCATGTCTCTGGCCTCTGTGTCTCTGCGTAGCATGTCTCTGGCCTCTGTGTCTCTGCGTAGCATGTCTCTGGCCTCTGTGTCTCAGAGTTAGCATGTCTCTGGCCTCTGTGTCTCTACGTAGCATGTCTCTGGCCTCTGTGTCTCAGAGTTAGCATGTCTCTGGCCTCTGTGTCTCAGAGTTAGCATGTCTCTGGCCTCTGTGTCTCAGAGTTAGCATGTCTCTGGCCTCTGTGTCAATGGCCTCTGTGTCTCTGCGCTAGCAAGTCTCTGGCCTCTGTGTCTCTGCGCTAGCAAGTCTCTGGCCTCTGTGTCTCTGCGCTAGCATGTCTCTGGCCTCTGTGTCTCTGCGCTAGCAAGTCTCTGGCCTCTGTGTCTCTGCGCTAGCATGTCTCTGGTCTCTGTGTCTCTGCGTAGCATGTCTCTGGCCTCTGTGTCTCTGCGCTAGCAAGTCTCTGGCCTCTGTGTCTCTGCGCTAGCATGTCTCTGGCCTCTGTGTCTCTGCGCTAGCATGTCTCTGGCCTCTGTGTCTCTGCGCTAGCATGTCTCTGGCCTCTGTGTCTCTGCGCTAGCAAGTCTCTGGCCTCTGTGTCTCCCCCAGTCCACCGCTCCATTTATCTCCTGCTAATTCACTGGCTGCTGTACGGATTCTGGAAATTTCTCCCGGGGACGTTTGTCTTGAATTTCTTCATCCCGGCCGTGAATCAATCACTCTTAATTGCTCAATTACTTTACTGAAGGCCCAAGCAGGGAGGGAGGGAAAGAGATAGAGAGGAGTGAGGGAGGGAGGGAGGCAGGGGGATAAAGAGAGGAGAAAGGGAATGAGGGAGGGAGAGAGAGGGTGAAGGAGGAAAAGAGAAACATTGAGGCCCTCACATTTTTCACAAGAGATTGGTTTGGAAAGGCATCCACACACAAATACACACAAGCTCTCTCTCACACACACATGCTCTCTCTCGCTCTCACACACACACTCTCACACACCCACACTCTCTCTCTCTCACACACAAACACACACACACATACTCACTCTCTCTTTCACACACACACACACACACACACACACACACACACACACACACACACACACACACACAAACACTCTCTCTCTCTCTCTCTCTCTCTCTCTCACACACACACACACACACTCTCACACTTTGGTAAACAGACAGTGCTGGAGTGATAAAGCGTGTCCTCACGAAGGACACTGTGGGATGAGCCTCCCCCTTAATTAATCCAAACACTTGGCAAGAGTGTTTTCCTTTACCTCCTGTCTACTTACAAACACACACACACACACACATACACACACACACACACACACACACACAAACACACACTCTCTCTCTCTCTCTCTCTCTCTCTCTCTATCATACACACACACACACAAACACACACAGTCTGTCTCTCTCTCTCTCACACACACTCTCTCTCTCTCTCTCTCTCTCTCTCGCTCTCTCTTACACACAGACACACACACACACACACACACACACACATACACAAGTTCTCCTTCTCCCTCTCTCTCAAACACACACACACACACACAACTGCGTGTACACAGCCCTTGCTTTTCTCTAGGCTAACAGACGCCTACACAACGATGCACACACTTCGATATACACACAATCTCAATCACCTTCTTCACACTGCATATTGACTGCGGCTAAATGAGTGTACTCATGGAAAATACAATTTAAAATTCAGCACTGAAGGAGAGATTGATGAGGTGTTGCTTAAAAGAACTGTCCTTGCAGTCATTTCATTTGAAGTTTGTCTCTCTTGAGAAAACACTTCTTCATCATTAGGCATTTTTCTTTGCTTTCGCCAAGTAATGGTGACTCGATAGAGTTGGCAGTTATGGAGGGAGCCTTCTGAAAAGACACACACACTCTCTCACACACACACCTGAACCACTACAGCACTTCTGCAAGGTAGTTGTGTTGTCTGCGATTGTGTCCACGTGTGTGTGTGTGTGTGTTGTTGTTGTGAGTGTGTGCGTGCATGTGTTCCGTGTGTTGTTGTGAGTGTGTGCGTGCATGTGTTCCGTGTGTTGTTGTGAGTGTGTGCGCGCATGTGTGTCTGTGTGTTGCAGAGAGAGAGTGTGTGTTGGGGGCGGGGGTGTATGCGTGTCTGTATGTTTGTGTGTGTGTGTGTGTGTGTGTGTGTTTGTGTGTGTGTTGCAGACATAGGGCCCTATCTTGCACCCAGCGCAAGTGACATTGTCACCGACGCAAGTATCATTCCTATCTTGCACCCGGCGCACAGCGCGATTTTCCCTCCAGAGGTCCGCTTCGAAATGAACTTGCGCCGACATGGGCGGGGGCGGAACAGAGAAGGCGTTTCTCTGGCGCAAGTGGTATTTTGCAGTTTTCAAAACAACGCCGTGCGCCGTGCGCCATTGACCAAAAAAAAGCTGGTCTAATGTGAGGCGCAATGTCTAAAGTCTGTAACGCGTATTCAGAACGCTATTTTAAGGGCGCATGTGCTTGCCCGCACAGTATAGGACCTGTAGGCTACACTTTACTTCTGTCGTCTTCACGAGAGATTTACACCAATTGTTTGGCAAGCCATATATAATTACAAGGAAAATAAAGTATTTACCACATGAGGAAATCATTGTGATATCCGTATCCAAGACATTTAAAAACTAGGCATACATCTAGCGTACACAATTGACCCAAATGATTCAGGTTAATTGAAGCTGCGTGACATTTGATTTATTGTATGGCTGATTTTCGCCCGAGAGGAAGGTGCCAGTGTCCGTTGATGATTGATCATCTCCCCGCCCTTCAGTCTACTGTAAGTGACTGACACCATTTTTGACAGGAAATTGCTCCTGGCCGACTGTCTTCCACGTCCTTCTCTCTCAGGTCCCACATGTTTCATCCAGTTAACACCCCCCATCCTCCCCAACAAACACACACACACACACACACACACACACACACACACACACACACACACACACACACACACACACACACACACACAATAAAAGAGGGCGTTTGACAATAATAAAAGAAAACAAAAAAAGGAAAGAAGCAAAAGAAAGAAAGGGAATACATGCTGGAACAATTCGTTTTGGACATATTACACACCCACACACACACAGATCACACGCATTTCGGGATGTTGCGATGAGGAGATGTACAAATAAACCACAAGCCCAAGAGACCGAAAAAGAAAAGAAAAGAAAAGAAAAATCATGTCAGGCCAAAGGGTCAAAAGAGTAGTTTACCAGATCGGTCGATGTATTGGAGATTTAGTGACAACCTCTCGGCATGAGGAAGATATTCCGCAAA
>NC_137922.1:46458916-46463916 GCF_963457725.1 Sprattus sprattus | reverse complement strand
CTACACTGTGAAGTGCAGTGTAACATGCCTTGTAACAAAGGGTGACAACCGATAACAACTTCATCCTTATATACATTATTACATTATCACATACATTATCCAGTATTAGAGTTAGGGCTGGAGTTGAAGTCTTTTAAGAACAGATAATCAAAATGCTGACATACTATTTATACAATATTTACATACTGACTCACACACTGTACTCAGTATCAATATCAGTTGATTTTCTGCGAGACAGTGTACTGAAATGCCCTCATACCAAGGCTTACCACATGAAACACCATGCAGACCTCATACTCTCATACTATCATGCAGTATGACGCACTCAGACAGCCCAGAACCATTATGCCCCATAAGGGCGCACATATACCACACGGCGTACCCGCGGGTTAAGCACGGGGTGGCAGCGACCGCGGGCGGCTCATTAGGGCGTAATTGGGACGACAAAAGACGAAACGCCCACTGCTGACTCACCGTCGTTACAGAACTCAGCACCTTCCGGCCACCCAGCAGGTACCGTACAGGCAACAGACCCCACAGCTGAGGAACCCATCAGGACTGTGTGCATGTGTGTGTGTGTGTGTGTGTGTGTCTGCAGTGTGTGTGTGTGTGAAAGTCTGTATGTCTGTATGCGTGAGTGAGTGTGAGTGTGTGTGTGTATCTGCAAACGACATGAGCAGCCCTCCAAGCTCAGCTTCCGCTGGTCATACACCAATCACAGCGCTGGGTCAGCCTGGTCTGATTTACTGCAGTTCATTATCGGTCTGGTACCTCCGCAGACCGCCTCCACCTTCTGCTCTTTTATTGGTCTGCTGGGTACCCTTGAGCTCAGGGCTTGTTGCTGGGGACCCTGGAACTTTGGGGTTGTTGCTGGGGACCCTGGAAGTCTCTGGTTGTTGTCGGGGAATCTGAAACTCTGAGGTTGCTGCTGGGGTTACAGTTGGAGTGCTTTCATAGGGCAGGTGATGTGGAGGGAGTTATGGAGTCGCCATGGCAACAGCCAATTGACAGAAAACAGATACTGTAAGGTTCTCACACAGTCAGGCACAATAATTACACAAAGGCATGTTTGTCATGTCCTCTTGCATTAAAGGATGGGGACCGGGGAAAAGTATGTGGTGCTGTAGAGATGTGATGAAACATTTGGGCAAAACAAACTGAGACTCATACTGAATTTCATAAAGTGGCGAAAATAGTTAATAATTTCTGGCAGCAGTTGGCCTTTTATACACTTATTTATGCCTGAAGCAGTGGATGAGGGGGACCCATTAACTCAGATTAAATGGCCCTCAAAACATGAAAACACTGCACCATGTCGACATGCTCAAGAGCCTGAAGAAACTGTCCACTTGTATAAGATGAAACTTTCCCCTAACATCTTGGCTGGCGTCGTGGCACGAGGCTGTTTATTTTATGACATATAGCCAGGGCGCAGGTCGCTAATCCAATACAGAAACGTCACATTTGTGCCGTAATTGGAAAGTCTGACAACCCTGCCCTACATGCACCACTGTAAAATATACTTTTATGTTTATTTTCTGTGCTCATATTTATCCATTTGTGCTCTCAAGCGTCAACGGAGCGCCCTCTTGAACAATGGTCAGCCTCAATATTCATGACAGGGGCATTTCTGCTAATTGTCACAAAATTATTCCCCCCTCTCTCCCCGTAACATTTTCCAGGTGGCAGTCGGCAAATGTGTCACCACCACACTCAACACCACACAACACAGGTGCGTGTCCCTTACCGCGCCTGGCCTGCCCTCCGGAATCTTCTGGAAAAGAGGCAGCTGCACAAACATGTCGCTAATGGAGCGAACGCTAGGCTAGGGCTTTCCAGTCCCAAACAGAATAATATTAACATAGATTTCCTTGGCATGTAGTGAAGGATCCGAGTACAAGTTCTTTTATTTGTTTTTGGGTGGGTAGGGGGAGCTCAAAGAGAGATTTCGTCATCTTTATGACCCTTGGGATATATAATTGTTGTGTGCGTATGTTTGCAACGCCGTCAGATTTTAATTTCACCTTGGCTCCTGCACACCGAGGTCATTATTTGTCCATAACACCACGTCACCGGCTGTTCCATCCGCAAATTGGAACTCTGATTGAAATGCTATTCAAAGCCAAAAATGAAATAGAATACAACAACCTCTTCAGATTGTCTGGCCCTGTCATATAGTCTCTGAACTCCCTATCAAATTCTGCTCAAACATAAATAGATGTCCTACTTCCTGTTAGCCAGAACAGCTGGCAAAAAAAAAAGCCAGGGAGTAACCTCGGCAACAAACCCACAGGCGGAACTCAACTGATATGGAAAAGTCTGTAAGATACCTCGTTAGCAAAGACAATGACCTCCAAGAGTCTTCCCACTCCTGTTCCAAAACCATAGTACCTCCAGACACGAGCCCCATCAATTCATATTAGAGGTTACACACTGTTGAGGCACAACACACACACACACACACACACTCACACACACACACACACACACACACACACACTGTTGAGGGAACCATTGTGATGCCTTGCAGGCCCCCTGTCATTTCGTCAGTGGCTAATTAGTCACTAAGGAGCCAAAGCTAATCAGCTTGAGACGCTAACATTTCTTTGCAAGGAAAACAGTCAGATAACATGGAAACAGTACACACACACACACACACACACAAGCGCACACACACACACACACACATACGCACACACGCACGCACGCACGCACACACACACACACACACACACACACACACACACACACACACACACACACACACACACACACGGCCTCTTCACAGTCTGTAAGTCTGCAATGTTCTTTTGTGAAGACTCTTGGCAGTTTTGGCATTTATTATTGAGGTTTCGGGTGGGGTGTTTTGGGAGGGGGTGGAGGGTGGGGGGGTGCAAATTACTTCTGTCTGCTGCTGTGGATTCTTGTCCAGCCTGACAAGGTGTCTGAAAGTGTGTGTGTGCGGAGTGGGGGGGTTGGGTGGGGGGGGGGGGGGGCAGAGCTGGAAGACTTCAGCAGCAGAGGAGGGGAGGGGAGAGGGGGGCAATTCTAATGGGGTCTTTGTGTGAGTGGCATGCAAGTGTGTGTACCTTCTCATACTCTCTAAAATGTCTTCCAGATTAACTTTGCCACGCAGCCTCCTCAAGGTGTTAGCCACATTTGTCATTTTCAGAGCTGGATGCCAGATGCACAAATGAAAAGAGAGGGAATTGTGTGTGTGTGTGTGTGTGTGTGTGTGTCTAGCTGTGTGTAGGACTGTGTGTCTGCGTGTGTGTGCACATCTGTGTCTGTGTCTGTAATCAAATTAACAATAACCTTGAGTTTGCGCTGTCTTCCAGAAAAGGCCATAAACATGCTGTAGTCTTCCTGTCATCCCCGTTAAGGCCACATTGTTTTGGTCTCATTGAGGGTTTTTGAAGAATTATTTATACTCCCACCACTGGAATACTTCCATCACCTTTTATTGGGAGTTTCCACACAAAAACAGAGCAATTAGCAGCATTCCAGAGACGTTTTTAAGTGTGCTTCATGACAGTCAGTTCCTTTAAAATGAGACAGGGAATGTCATTTACAGCACACAGATACACGCACACACGCACACGGACTCACATAACACACACATACACACACACACACACACACACACACACATGCACACACACACACACACACACACACACACACACACACACACACACACAAGCACACAAGCACACACATATACACAAACACACACAAAAGCAGTACGTCAAAAATGAGGCAGGGAATATCATTCACAGCCCACACCCTCACACACACACACACACACTCTCACACACACAACACACGCACCCACACACGCACGTGCACACACACACACACACACACACACACACACACATACACTCACACACAAGTAATAACCAACAAGGCAAAATAGCCTGGCAGAGTGCTGACATTCATTTAATCAGTCACTGTCACCGATAGCGCCTCAGTCCTGCTTATTGATAAGTCATTATGACGGCTGCTGTGCCAGGCGGGCCAGTCATATAGTGCTTGTCAAAGGTTTTTCTTCTTCTGTATCTTCTTCTTCATCATCTTCTTCTTAATCTTCTTTCTCTTCTTCTTCTTCTTCTTCTTCTTCTTCTTTCTCTTCTTCTTCTTCTTCTTCTTCTTCTTCTTCTTTCTCTTCTTCTTCTTCTTCTTCTTCTTCTTCTTCTTCTTCTTCTTTCTCTTCTTCTTCTTCTTCTTCTTTCTCTTCTTCTTCTTCTTCTTCTTCTTCTTCTTCTTCTTCTTTCTCTTCTTCTTCTTCTTCTTCTTCACTTTCCGCTTATGTTTCACCAATATTTGGTTATTCATTCACTTCACCAATCAACATGAAACTTGTTATGCTTCTAAAGCCCACCATGGTTGATACAGAAGAGAAGGTTTGTGCCACGAGGTGTGTGTTTCCCTTCACGTTAGCATCCGCTGAAGTTGGATAGGCCCAAAGCACTTTCTGGAAACGTATTGGTTTTGCCAAATATTATGACATTTTTATGGCAAGTTGGCATCTTGTACAAAATTGGTAGGCTTATCCTGGGCTATACAACTGCGCACATTTCGGGCAACAATATTGCCGCCGATGGCCAATAGAATTCCAACAGCCAATATTAATGGAATGTTGTGGGCTCATTGATAATGGCATATAGAAGCTCTTTATCCAATTTGAAATAAATCAGCCATAAGATGTTGCTACGACATGCTACAACATGTTTTCCTCTGTTCTTCTCGCAGTTTAATTAATTTTGTCTTTAAATCCTTACTTAACATTAGCACAATTCAAAGGTCCTTTTTCACCTGTTGAAGTGCTGAAATCATTCAACCTTTAGCTACTTTAGCGAGTTCAAGGGCTGCTTGGACCCCAATGATCACTGCTTGTGGTTACATACACTAAATTATGTTGATAGTGTATACCCTTGTCCTGTTGTAAATGTTGATACTTGTAGGCCTGTTGGCAGCATTTACTCTCCAATTAATGT
>NC_137922.1:46451416-46456416 GCF_963457725.1 Sprattus sprattus | reverse complement strand
TACAGACACACACACAAACACCCACACACATACACACACTAAAGGCAGCAGTACACACACACACACACACACACACACACACACACACACACACACACACACACACTCTCTCACTCTCACACACACACAGCATGGCACACACACACAAACACACTTAAGGCAGAAGTACACACACAAACATACATACAGAGACATAAACATATAAACATTAACCTGGAGAAACACTCACATGGATACACTCACACACTCACACATACACACACACAGATGCATACACACACAAATACAGTAATCCTCTACTCCTTGAGGCAGCATATTTGGCCCATCCAGTGAAAACACTGGTGCGTTGGTGAGGAAGACTCATTTGTTCAGCATCTCACACAATCTCTCATTCACACTCGGTTGCTTGCATTGCTAAACTCCATCGAAAAGCAAGAGGGCTAATTTATTTACAGTTATTGGAAAAGACACACACTCACACACACACACACACACACACACACACACACTCACACACACACACATACAGTACACACACTCACACACACTCACACACACTCACACACACTCAGCTGTGTGGAAAAGAAGAGAAAGAGACAGAGTGAAGATGGTGGGAGTGGAAGACAACAGAGAGATAGACTGAGATAGCAGGAATTACAGAGAGAGAGAGAGAGAGAGATAGCGTGACAGAGAGAGAGAGAGAGAGAGAGAGAGAGAGAGAGAGAGGACAAACAGGCACAGGGAAAAGAACGAAAGTGACATTTATGGGACAGGCAGCCATTGCCTTTCAGTGCAGATCAATATTATGAGTTGCAGTAATTGAAGACAGGAGACAATATCAGAGGGAAGCTGTTTGCCATCAGTAGTTTTAGAAAAGAGGCCCGGACAAACGACCAGGTCTCTTTAAATTAAAAAAAGGAAATCCCTTTAGCCCCTCACAAACCAAGCGAAGAGACCCTCGGAGCCGTGTTTGTTTGTTTGTAATAAAGGAAGCAAAGAAGGGAAAAAGAGAGAAGAGAGGGAGAAAAAAACAACATCTGAAAGCTTTTGGTTAAATCCTTAGCTCTCATCTTCAGTCGCATCAAAGGCTTCATGGCCCCGATCTCCATGTGGGAGAGCTTACTATTTTATGTTCTCTTAATAAAATGTTAACTCAACATGGATTATTTACAGGAAGTTTAATCGAGGACCGAGGTCTGGAGATAATTCGGCTCATAAAATGATAATGCCTCTGCACCAAAAATTCAGGCATCTTTGTTGTGTCCCCAAGTGTCCTTGCATCCTAAAGTCCCCTCTTCCTCCTCTGACATCCTAATGTCCCCAAGTGTCCTTGCATCCTTATGTCCCCAAGTGTCTGCATCCTAATGTCCCCTCTTCCTCTTCCCCTCTTCCTCCTCTGACATCCTAATGTCCTCAAGTGTTCTTGTACCCTAATGTCCCCAAGTGTCCTTGCATCCTAATGTCCCCAAGTGTCCTTGCATCCTAATGTCCTCAAGTGTCCTTGCATCCTAATGTACTCAAGTGTCCTTGCATCCTAATGTCCTCAAGTGTCCTTGCATCCTAATGTACTCAAGTGTCCTTGCATCCTAATGTCCTCAAGTGTCCTTGCATCCTTATGTCCCCTCTTCCTCCTCTGACATCCCAATGTCCCCAAGTGTCCTTGCATCCTAATGTCCCCAAGTGTCCTTGCATCCTAATGTCCCCAAGCGTCCTTGCATCCTAATGTCCCCAAGTGTCCTTGCATCCTAATGTCCCCAAGTGTCCTTGCATCATTATGTCCCCCTTCCTTCTCTGTCTCTATTAACTATAGTTCCACTGGACTCAGTCATGGCTACTAGGCCAAATCAGGTCAATCTGCCTTAGTGGTCAGTAGCCTATATGTGGTATAAACGTATGTATATGTACACATACACTCAATTTACTTAGAAAATCACTTAAATAATATCTACAGTATTAGCAAAACGAAATAAATACTCCAATTATCTCAAATCATTCCTATCATCAACTACAAATTCTAATGTGTGCCTCAAGCCACTTCTGCACTGTACAGGCGGCTCAGGATATTTATATTTCAAGCTTAGTATCTAATGGCTAATCGATTAGCATAAATAGCTGGGAGAACATGATGCTTAATGTAGTTGAATAAGTGTTTGTTTTTGTGTACCATATAAAAGATGTGTTTTGCGCCCAGTTTTGAAGTTGCATTTCCCCCTGAAGGCCAGGCCGTTTTGCTGTTGCTAGGGCGTGTAACCGAGGCAGAGAGAGACCAGAGAAGAGGCAAGACAAGAGAAAAATAAGAGCTGCCAGCGTTGCTAATTAGCCATGCAAATCCCTTAGACCAGAGGGAGAAAGAAAAATAATTCAAAATGAAAATGGGTCCTTTGGATGTTCAGCCCATTGTGGTTTATCTGTGTGAAACTGTGCCTGCTTCTTCTTCGGCAGGGATTGGCATTTCCGACGGGAAGGTTCAAGAGGTTTCTCGCTGCTGTCCTGCGTCCCTTTGAGTCTCCCATCTATCCCCTCACCCCAGCAGCAAACATTTTCTACAGGCACTGGGACACCACACACACACCCAACTCGCCCCCCCCCCCCACACACACACACTCTCCACCTCCTTCCTGATGGATGCTGGCTGTTTCTCCCATTCCGCTTCCATCATATCTCTCTCTCTCTCTCTCATTAATGCCTGCAGCGATGACATATTCAGAGCGGCTGGCAGCAGTGGTGGTGGTGGACATATATGGTGGTGGTAATAAATCTGAGGTCTAACGGCTGGCAGTTTGTTGCTCCCCAACATTTAGCATCTGAAGAACCCCCAGAAAGTCACTAACTTGCATTTAGTCGAGTGGTTGACACCTTTTGTTCTAAACTGACTGAGCGAAGAGTCAGTTGACCTGTCGCTGTGTGTGCTCACAGGAAACTGCCTAGACCATAGGCTCTCACTCCTGCTCCAAAGCCCCCATCCCCTATCGTTGTATATCCTCCAATAACACCTGATTAAGTCCGAGCAGTTAGCTCTTGAATAACTACATTCAGTGTCCTCAGCTAAAGAAGAAGCACCACTGATGAGGTCTGTAGGATACACAGCTATGATATGCAGGTATGCAGAGAGGGTGGAGTGGGGGTTCAGTACTATTCTGGTTAAGTATCGACTTAAGACATTTAGCATGTAGCAATGTGGTTAGCAGCAAGAGTGAATGGTCGTATTAAATGCATCACTGACAGGAAAGGTTCTTAGATTGGGCCCACTTGGCCGGTTCTGGCCCGGAGAGAGTGCTCTTCTGCACACACTGAGCTCTCGAGAGCTGCACTCACATCCAGTGCTGTTGGACCTTGAAATACGTTAACGCAACGAGAGATCTCTGAATAGCTCCCAATAGCTTGTGTGTGTGTGTGTGTGTGTGTGTGTGTGTGTGTGTGTGTGTGTGTGTGTGTGTGTGTGTGTGTGTGTGTGTGTGTGTGTGCGTGTATGTGTGTGTGTGTGCTGTTGGACCTTGAAACACATTAACGCAAAGAGAGATCTCTGAATAGCTCCCAATAGCTTGTGTGTGTGTGTGGTGTGTGTGTGTGTACGTGTGTGTACGTGTGTGCACGTGTGTGTGTGTGTGTGTGTGTGTGTGTGTGTGTGTGTGTGTGTGTGTGTGTGTGTGTGTGTGTACAGTTGGACCTTGAAACACGCAAAGATAGATCTCTGAATAGCTCCCAAATAGCTTTAGTCGAGTATCTCACTGCTGCTTTGTCTTTTTTTATAGATGAAACATAGCTTTTATATGCCTCATGCCTCCCCCCCTCTCTCTCTCTCTCTCTCTCTGTCTCTCTCTGTCTCTCTCTATCCATCTCCCTGTCTCTTTATCTCCATTTACCCCCCCCCCCCCCCACCCTTCTTCTAATGGTATTTTCTGTACATGCACTTGTAAGCGTGTACACAAACACACAAACACACTCTCACAAACACCCAACGCTTACTCTGAGCTGGTCCTCTGTCTGTGAATGTGCATGTGTGTGTGTGTGTATGCACATGTGTGTGTGTGTGTGTGTGTGTGTGTGTGTGCACATGTGTGTGTGTGTGTGTGTGTGCACATGTGTGTGTGTGTGTGTGTGTGTGTGTGTGTGTGTGTGTGTGTGTGTGTGTGTGTGCACATGTGTGTGTGTGTGGGTGTGTGTGTGTGTGTGTGTGTGTGTGTGTGTGTGTGTCTGTGTGTGTGTGTGTGTGTACTCAATGACTATGTTGTTGCCCTCTCATAAGGACCCCCGTGTGTAACCGGAGCCGTGTGCGTTCCCTAGCCCCCGGCAGATCAAAGGTTACCCAAGCAGGTACTAATTTGGCATGTCAGGGGATTAGGCTGGGCTGGTTGCTGGGCTTGATGCTGAGCTGGCCTGTAATGGAGCTAATAGGTGTGTGGATCAGAAGTTGGCTTCTTTAATATCGCACAAAATAGTCAGGAGCAGACGGACGAAAGGGGTAGAGCGAGAGAGTGAAGGAGAGAGAGAGAGATGAAGATAAAGAAGGAGTGGAGAGAGAGATGGAGTAGAGGATGTAGAGTAGAGGGAAAGAGTGAAGGAGGAAGAAAAGGAGTGGAAGAAAGAGAAACACACACTGGCATAGAGAATGTGAGAGGTAGAGAGAGAAAGATGGGAGGAGATGAGAAAATGAGAAGGAGAGGAGGTTTACGTATATTGTGTAAAGAGAGAGATAGAGAGCAAGAATAAGAGAAGAAGCCACCAAGAGACATGAAGAAGGAAAAGGAAATATGGATAGACAGAGAGAGAGAGAGAGAGAGAGGGGAGAGAGAGGGAGAGAGAGAGAGGGCGAGGTAGATAGAAATAGAGAGAGAGGAGGGAGAGAGAGGGAGAGAGAGAGAGCGAGAGAGGTGGGGGGGTGAGATAGAGAGAAATAGAGAGATAAATAGAGAGAGAGAGAGAATGAGAGAGACGGGGCGAGAGACAGAGCGAGAGAGAGGACAGTCATGGGTGAGGGAGAAAGGGGAGAGAGAGAGAAG
>NC_137922.1:46443916-46446416 GCF_963457725.1 Sprattus sprattus | reverse complement strand
TTTACACACATATTGTGTGTGTATGTGTCTGTGACATTATTCATACATATGGTGTATGTGTGAGTGCGAGTGAGTGTGTGTCCATGTGTGTGCGGGTACGAGTTTGTTTGTGTGACACATTCTTTCCAGAGTTTAGCTGAAACGGGCTGCTAACTCCCGGCTAATGTGCGTCTAACCCCTGGGTGACACCACGAGAGCTCGGGGATAAGAGGACGAGGGAGCCGCAGCAGGTGGAGGCTGTTTTGATGGCCATCGCCGCGGCACCCCCAGGCCTGCCTGCTACGGTCAGCCGTGGCCAGAGCCCGATGAGCCTGGTGTTTTCCCAGCCAAACTGGAGCCCTGCGGATGCTACGGGGCTTTAAGGATAGCTGCGGCCATTCAGGCATCAGCAGACTTGAGCCATAGTGAGTCAGACAGTCTATCGCCTGGTGCAGCCTGTGTTGGGAGAGGATGGGGTGGGAGGGGGGAGAATGCTGAGGTCAAAAATATTTAAACGCTGCTAATGTGTGAGGATAGAAAATGGACTCCACTGTACTACCTAGAAAAGACAAGTAAAAAAAAAAAATCTGTGCTGACCGTCATAAAAAACATACTGTGCTATACATTATCCTTCTGTGTTCTTTGGCGTTTAGAGCTTTCTAAGATGAACAGAAAACAAATGCGAGAGCAATTCATAAACATTATAACAGGCCTGGAGAAATACATCAGCAAACAATAGATAAGTCAGCAAAGCTCCACAATCTATAGCGAACAGCTGCAAAAAAGCCCTGCAGTATAAGCATACCCCCCCCCCCCCCCCCCGCTGTCTTTAGACTAGACTCATTAGCTAGGCCACTCAGTAGGAACCAGGGTCTGGGTTTGAACTGGCCCTCACCTCAGCATCTGTCTACGGAAGTGCACAGTGTCCATATAGCGTTTTTCTTTTTCATCTTTTCTGCTAGAGAAAAGCACTATATAGACACACACACACACACACACACACACACACAAACATTAAGACTTTTTATAACAAGGGACGGTCCACACCCAGTTCTGCAAGTCATTAATCACTGCTGGCTTAGAGGTCATCCACTGGGGCCCTTCCCAATCTCCCTCCATTTCAGCTGGTAGGGCATGGCTCGAACTATGCTAAGCAATGCTAAGTCCCTGGTATGGAGTCAGAAGTTGTAAATGGTTGGAGATTAAATGTCTGAAGGGGTACGGGACTGTAAAAAGTTTGGGAAACACAGGTCTATGCAATGCCACACAATGGTAGAGATGGCTAAGATAAATGAGAATTGCAAATGCACAACAGAAACATATTATTAGCCCTCACTTCCTTTCATACCACAACCACGTGGCAGTAAAGGTTACATGACACGAGTTACTGTTAAATCACTGTTAATACATGCTGTGTTTGTGTAATGTGTGTTTGGATGCTGTGTATACATGTACTCTCTGCAGTGTGTGTGTGTATGTGTATGTGTGTGTGTGTTTTGAATGCTGTGTGTGCGACGCGCAATGTCTTCCATTTCAGCATCCATGCTGACAGGTTCACAAGTTTCACACAGCATGTGCTGTATGCAGGACATTGACATACATACTGCAGACCCATAATGGAGGCATCTCTTTATTTGAGCACCTGGCACTGCAGACCCATAATGGAGGTACACTGCAGACCCATAATGGAGGCATCTCTTTATCTGAGCACCTGGCACTGCAGACCCATAATGGAGGTACACTGCAGACCCATAATGGAGGTACACTGCAGACCCATAATGGAGGCATCTCTTTATCTGAGCACTTGGCACTGAGCCTGTGTTCTCTATATGACGTAGACCGACCTGAGTCAAGGAAGAGAAAATGCACAGTTGATGGTCATGTTTACACTTGTCCACTTGTGTGTGTTTTGGAAGGCCTGCATATGAGATGTAGCAGCCTTACCCTCTACTCTCTCACTCTCTCTCTCTCTCTCTCTCTCTCTCTCTCTGTGGTGAGCACTGAGGTGCGAGGTGTAGAAGAGAAAACTGGTAGTCTTGGCCACTCTGAAAGTACTGCTGAGCAACATGTGAGTTAAATGGGAGCTGGCAAATGGTGAAATGTCTCGCACTGCCAACAGTGTGAAAGCCTTCATCCAAACACGGTCTGACGCCGACCCCGCTCGGCTGCCAGGGGTCCCAGTGCCATGACATCACTTCCTGCCTCTGCACAATGGAGACTTTGAGTTGGAGTGGTGAAGGCAGTGAGGCCGAGGAGGAGGAGAGGACTGGAGAACAGGGCTTGGTAGGATAGAGTGAAGAAGAGTAGAGTTGGATAGAATGAAGTGGAGCAGAATAGAATGTAATACAATAGATGGGACTAGAATATAACTAGGTAGATAAGAGGAGAGTCGAAGTAGAATAAAGCTGGATAGAGTAGTGTGGAGTAGAGTAGAGTAGAGTAGAATAAAGCTGGATAGAGTAGTGTGGAGTAGAGTAGAGTAGAATAAAGCTGGATAGAGTACAGTGGAGAAGAATAGCAC
>NC_137922.1:46419180-46426680 GCF_963457725.1 Sprattus sprattus | reverse complement strand
CTCTCTCTCTTTCCTTCATCCTTTCTTCTCGTGTCTTCTGTTCCCTTTTTCTTTTCCTTCTCTTATACACCTTTCTGTCTCTCTCTTTCTTGCTCTCTCGCTGTCTCTTCTCCTCTCTCTCTCTTCCCTTCTCCTCCTCTTTCTCTCTCTCTTTCCTTCATCCTTTCTTCTCGTGTCTTCTGTTCCCTTTTTCTTTTCCTTCTCTTATACACCTTTCTTTCTCTCTCTTTCTTGCTCTCTCGCTGTCTCTTCTCCTCTCTCTCTCTTCCCTTCTCCTCCTCTCTCTCTCTCTCTTTCCTTCATCCTTTCCTCTCGTGTCTTCTGTTCCCTATTTCTTCTCTTTCTCTTTTACACCCTTCTTTCTCTTCTTTTTCTCACTGGCTCTCTCTCTTGCTCCTTTCCTCACTCAGGTTTCCTCTCTCTCTCCCTCTCTCTCGCTCTCTCTCTCTCTCTCTCACACTCTCTCTCACTCCCCTCTAGATCAGTTGAATCCTGCTGCCTCTTACAGGATGGAATGTGTCTCACACACAAACACACACACACACAGAGAAAGAGAGACACACACACATACACACTGTCCTTGCATATATTTATCCAATCTAAACAAAGGGATAGCTTGCTCCAAAACAATGCTGGTGAATGTAAACATGACAAATAAAAATGCCAACTACAAATCCACTTCTTCCTCTGCCTCTTCTTCCCTAATCTTTGCCTCAGGTCGTACACATTCATTCAGCAACATTTGGTGCCTCGGACTTGGAGAACTCCACGCACACCCGTACCACCACAGGTCATCACTGTTCGTGATCTTTTCTGTTCAGAGACTCAAATTTGCTTTGTGAAATTGCTCTCTAATGACTCTAATGACTAATGTAAAGATGGCTGCCTCACTCATCATCTGTAAAGTGGACATTTCAGGGCACGGTCCACACTCATGTAGCTTACCGTCACAGACCCTTCAGCGGTCAGTCTCCATGTGTGTGGACCCCAATGTGTGTGTCTACACCCAACCTAAACATGTGGATGAGACCTGTGATCCCCGTCGTTACTTTGATTAAGAGGCTGAGTTATTTACATTTTGGGAGCACGGTCCACGTCCCTCCGCCGGGAAGAATGAACCAAGCAAAACCAACACTTGTGTGGACTACAGCTGTGTATATTCAAGAGAGTAAATTTCCGCTCGCTCTCTCTCTCTGAGGACCAAACACGCACGCGCACACACACACACACACACACACACACACACACACACACACACACACACACATAAGGTCTGTTTGTTAGAGCCTCAGCCTGGAAACACCTCTGCTTTCACTTTTTCCATACCATCTTCAAAGGCTCGATGAAATACTGCCATATGGCGATTAAGCATTGCTCAGTTCTCACCAAAAGGGAATACACGAACATTTACAAATCATCGAAATCATCACGGGCATGCTCTGTTTGTAATTTCTTGAGTCATGGAATTCCTCTTCTACATTCGGTTTACCTTCAAGCGCCCGCAAGATTTATGCAGTGCGCAAAATAAAGGGTTTTGTCTACGCTTTGGCAGTAATAAACATCTATGTGTTTGATCTCCTTTTCATGCAAGGAAAAACCTTATGCTCCGCATGCAGAGAATTCCAGCAGGCCCGTGCCAGTGTAACCGAAGCACGGTCATTTGGATAAATGGCGCAGATGAAAGCCGAATTCTGCGTTTACGCGCCTTCTAGGCTGCGTCTGAGCCGTGTAATTACAGTCTGAAAAACTGTCTTCTTTTTATTGTTAAGACTGAAGGGGGAAGAAAAATGCACAAACATTGCAGATTTCCAGAAAAGAAAAGAAAATCCAACTCCCAATCCGCTCCTGCTGACGTTCCCAGCGTCATGAGAAGTAAGGAATGACATGACTAAGTCTGCCTATCTATCTATCTATCTATCTATCTATCTATCTATCTATCTATCTATCTATCTATCTATCTATCTATCTACATACAGTACCAACCTATATTTCTCTCTGTCTATACATCAACCCAACCAAATTCAGGCACATATCTATTTAATGATCTCTATCTAATTATCTATATGTCTATCTATTAGAACATATAAACGACTCACTATGGTGGTCATACCCTAAACGTGTCTCTGTCTCTCAGTCATGTGGTTTGACAGGTGCTGACTCCCAGCCTCGCTGTTTCACAGTGATCCACTCCGAGACAGCGCAGCTTTCTACTTGCATTCCTCCGTCATGAGAAGGATGATGACAATGTGAAAACATTTGACCTCAGTAGCATCCCCGTGGGGAGGATAGCGGCCACGCTAGACCCTCCCCTCCGCTCCTCCTCTCCGTCTCATCCGTAGTCCTGACAGAAAAAGACGGGTATGATTTGTTAAATGCGGAGCTCAGCCCCCTTGCTTTGTGTTCCCCGCACGGGAGACATCTGGCACAAGCAAGACGGCACTGTGATGGGGCCGGCGTTCCCTTTCTGGGGCACTGGGCTGTGCCTTATTGAAGCACTGTTCTGGTATTATCATGCTAATATTTCAAAGTGCGGCAACAGATGTGAAACATTCGGTTTCTGTTCTTGTTCACTTGTAAAGAGATAATGCAACCCCTTAGTATCATTTCAGCGAACTCTCTTCCCCATCCTTATTATATGTACGTATTAAAAAGAAGACATGAAGAGAAAGGGGGGGGAAGGATCTTCCTTGGTGGCCTGGCAGTGCGGGGGGCTCGCATTTTGAAGTCGAATGACGAACTTGCTTGAGTGACTGAAACAAACGGCTGGCTTTGAATGACAGCTTGCTCCCATTTATGTCCATATTATATTCCAAATAATAATACAAAGAGCCAGAACAAATAAATACAATGTTAAAAACTCAGATAGTTTGAGTCCTAACATTAAGTACCTTCATTTGTTTTTGTTTGTTTTGGCTTGATAACATGGCTTGGGTTTCACAACCGCGATAATACAAAAACCACCCAGTTTCTATTAGTTAATGTCGCTATGTGTATGTATTTACGACTGTGCTTAGACCTGGACACGTGCTACTATGCAGACAAGGGAGAATTACACTTTTACGTGAACAAATCTATCCATCAGTTCAGGAAAACTTTCCTGCGTGTTGAATTCTGACACCCTAACCTCAAAGCCAGGATGAATATTGGATCTGCTGCCCTTGCTATTCATGCGCTGGTGTTGGGAATTTTGGGCAAATTTGTCGAAATATCTTTTTTTTCCTAAGGCGCACGCCCAATCTACACACTCACACCCACATTTCAATCGAATAGGAAAGCCAAATGTTTCGGCCACCAGCGCTGAGTAATTTTGTTTAATCTGTAAAATGAGAGTCAGAATATTTCTGGGAGCCACAAAATTGTCTGTGTGTCAAAGTTCTGGAAGGGAGTTTGATGTTCCATTATCTCATAGAAGCCCACATTAAACTACCACAGAAACACGAGCAAGGGAATGTCACTTCACAACCACCACTGACGTTGACACAGCGATTTGCATTCACTGCAACCGTGACAGTTCGTCAACAGCAGAGGCAGTTCTGTGACCGAACTCCCGCCCACACCACGTTTTCATTGGCTACTGTCGTACGTTTCTCAAACTTTGGCGGAGGCTATGTGAAATCTAATTGGACCAAGAAGTGCCTATTCTCTCGCCATAGCATCAGGGAGAAGTTTGATACAGAATGCCACACGTGTGGTAAGACACAGTGTAGGTAAAGTTTACAGTAGTGTGACTTGGCATTTTTTATGACAGATCATTTATTTAATGCCCCACCACGTGTAATTTTCCGGGGTAGGGATGGAGGCGACACCAACTTGCGGTAGTGTTAAGAAGTGATCAATTTCTTTGCTCGTGGATGGGCGCCTCCGCTTAGTCTAACGTATGGCTCGGGTTTCATCCGACGCTCCTTCGGCAAAACTATAATTTAATTTGCCTGTGCCTGTCTGCGTGCATAACCGACTACTCTCCGGTAATAAAACGCCAATTAAGGATCCTATATAAGGATCACTGTGAGCGGTGGACGCTGGTGAAGGTTATTTTTGAGACATCCGCGTGCGAAGTCTAATCCACGGTGGATGTGCCCGCGCGCTATGTTATCTTCTATTTCTTGATGGCATTACCCGAGTATGGCTGTCTAGCATGGCCGTGGCTCCGGTACCAGCGACCCGTGGACCGCTATGGCGTTTAGTCCTGTCGTTGCGGACCCCCTGTCCAGGAGCATCTTTAAGAAATTCGCGGTCATGCTGTGCTCGCTCCTCACCACCCTGTACTTTCTGCACAGCCTTACCGACCGCTGCAGCACCATGCCCTCTCCGGTTCGGGCTTCGGACCAAGTCGCCGGGCTCTTCGCCTCGGATCTGCAAGACCTGCGGTCGGTGAGAAGGAAAAGACTGCTTCAGAAATGGATAAGCAAGCCCGGCGCGATCTACCAGCAGGCGGACAGGCAAGCCACCCGGTACGGAGGCGCTAGGTTTGCAGGCAGTGAGAGTCTCCGCGAGGATCACGGAGGAGACGGCGCGCTCCGGGTTGAGCTGTCGCTTCCTGGGTCCGTCTCGAACTTGGATATGTTGACGCGGGATGTGGACATGAGAACGGGCAGCCCAGGTAAGCTCAGTCCGCTGGGCGAGGGGACCAAGAAGCTGCCTCAAGCCATCATCATCGGCGTGAAGAAGGGAGGGACGCGCGCACTGCTCGAGTTCCTCCGCGTGCATCCAGACATCAGGGCCGTGGGAGCGGAGCCGCACTTCTTCGACCGAAACTACGACAACGGGCTGGAGTGGTACAGGTGAGATCTAATATTATTATTATTATTATTTTTTATTATGGTCATTATTATTATAATTTAAACAAATAATGTTGTATACGGCTACCTAACGGGTTATTTACTATACGAGCCCTTTAACCACAAGTTCCAAAACTCTAGAAGTCTTTGGTAAAACGTTGAAAGAGAGGGTGTTCGATATTCTCAACAACGCATCGCCAGTGCCTCTCGCTGGCTAAAAACTGACACACTCGGAGCCTGGGAAATAGTCGGTTTCAAATGCCAATTAAAACAGACTAAAATAAAATAGACACGAGTAACTTCTGACAACACTCTTTTAAATGTTACAAAAATCGTATACATCATTAACATAATAGGCTGTGTGATATGGATTGGACTATTTAACCTTGATTGATTTTTCATGTAGGCCTATTTAACACATTTGTTTTAATGCGTTCAGCACATACGTTTTTTTTTTTTTTTAAATCGTTGTTTTGATTGGGAATTAAGTAAAAATAAAGCCTGGCTGAACACCGTAGGCATGGCTTTAGGTCTATGAAAATAATGTATTATTTGAATCCTATCCAAATCCAGATGTCATTTAGATTCTATTAGGCTACATTATTAAGCCAAGTTTTATTAAAGTTGGACGCTTTCCCGGAGTTGAGATGAGACTACGAAAGATGGATAATTTAATTAATTCATTGTTTTCACTAGTTCACTCGCGTAATTACTTCAAACAACTCCTAGAATGTCCCATCTAAACTTTGCTGAAGTTAAATATTTATTTATGACATATTTATTTATTTATTTATATTACACTGCCCCGCCATAATGGATGCGAAGTTGTTGCCCAAAGTTTTTTAAATTGTTTACAACTCTCAGAGGCGTTACGGCTCAGTATAAAACAATAATAAACAGGTTGTAAACTTTGCGGATTGCTGTTTTATATTGTATTGTACGTTCATAGACTCAAGTGAAAAGTTAACCCAAATGACCTAAATTAATTACACACATGGAACTCGTTACATGTAAGTTATTTTCATGCGCTAAAGACTTCTCATTAATGCAAACTAAATACTGTCCTTCAGTTTGGACGAACTAACGCTAAATAAATAAATTTGGCGCCTGAGTTAAATTCGTGTCTGAACTTTTTGTGAAGTTGCTCAAGTTTAAAAATAAAATAAAAAACTTGTTAATGTTATACTTTTTTATTTTTTAGTTCCTGGCATAACTTGAGCTAAGTTTTGTCTAGCGTTAAATAACATTTGAAAGTGAAGTAGACTAATGATTCATTTCAACAGAGCACAATTATTCAAGTGATTTGATTGGAAATGTATTATTTTATAAAAGGTCATAATTCCTCTCTCAAGTGTATGGTTTGAAGTGCCCATAAATGAAATGTGTTGTTTGTTAGTTTTACTGAGCAATCAACAGCAGTTACTTGAACACCATGTGGGGTTTAGGTCACACACTCACAGACAAGTGTATGCATGCCACACACACACACACGCACACACACACACACACACACACACACACACACACACACACACACACACACACACACACACACACACACACACACACACATACGCACACGCACACGCACACTTACACCTACACTTATCCACATATACATTCACACACATACACATGGATACACACACACATACACATGGACACACACACACACATTTTTTTTTTTACATACGCACACACACGCACAAGTATGTAGTGTGTGTGTGTGTGTGTGTGTGTCTATACATATTGGTGTGCCCCTGTCCTCTTGTGGGGCTCTTGCCCCTCTGGCCTGAGAGCAGTGGGGGTAACGGGCCGTTGCGTGTAGCGCAGCGTAGCCCTCTTATTGAGGGGGATTAGGGCTGTAATGAAAGGCTACCTGGGTCGCCTCAGGAGGCCCAATTCACCTTTTGATTGAGTTAACACAGCTCAGTCTGAAGAGCCCTGCTCACACTCACCTCCTTGTGGAGATCCCCTCCCACACACACACACGTGTACACACTCTCATACACACACAAACACACACTCTCATACACACACACTCACTCACTCACACACACACACTCACCCCCCCCCCCCCCCCCCCCCCCCCCCATTCTCTGTTTTTGGTGCAGCTTTCAGAAAATATCCCCTGCCCCCTTTCCCCCCCTCCCTCTTCCACCAAGAACCTTTTTTCTCCTTCTCTCTCTCTTTCTCTCCTCTTCTCTGAACGCACACTCTCTCTTTTCACCATCACTCTTTCAGGCCATTCTGTTTACCTATTCAGCCATTGTGCGAGAGTTTTATATCCATGAGGGTCCTATCCATCCTCCGGAGCTGCCAAGATTCCCTGGAATTCTGTCCGCTCCTCCGAGGCCCGTCGGGGACCCCAGGACCCTCCGACACTTAATATTCCCCCGTTAGCAGACAGAGAGCGGGAGAGAGAGAGAGACGGAGAGCGGGAGAGAGAGAGAGAGAGAGAGAGGAGCCTTCGAATTAATAAAAAGAGAGAGAGAAAAGAAAATGGCCGACTAGGAGATAAATAACATCGTTACAACAAAGCTACTGCTTTTAAAGAGGGGCCCGAGCGAGCGCCTGTGCCAAGATCGTCCCGGCCAGTCTTACCCGAGACGCCTGTAATTAATCGCCCCTGAGAATGAAAGGTGTTGCTAGGCATACATAAGTCTAGGCACTCCTTTGCCAGAGAGAGAGGGAGGGAGAGAGAGAAGGTGAGAGAGGGAGA
>NC_137922.1:46406680-46409180 GCF_963457725.1 Sprattus sprattus | reverse complement strand
TAGTTTGTGGCCTGTTGTGTTCGTAACCAGAATACCTCCGTAGATGTGCGTCGCTTATCAATAGATAAAGGAGAACACTGTTCCTACATATAAATCAGTGGAATGGATGGAATAATGGTTATCACCGAATCTCATGATATGATCTGTAGCTGAGCATCATCCACACTCACGCACACACACTTATCTCAAATCTCAACTCATCTCAGCGGACGCATAAAACGTAACCCTCCGTTAAGTTCTGTGACCTTTAGACGACGGAAAGGCCACTATACTGTACACAGAAATGGAGGGAACGAGATGAATGGCGAATAGTTTCGTCTCATTTTACAACGGCAATTCCATCCAGTAGATTTAAACACAGCTGTAGGACCGTAAGCCTCTCCAGTCTCTCTCCCTGCGAAACGCCAACGCTGTTTATCCTCGTAAAACACAGTGGAAGTGCGCCAGGCTAATTTCAGCCAGCGTTATAAAGCTCGCTACCTTCAGGCAGTGTTCAATATATCTACTTATTATACGGCTCTTCAGAACGTTCCAAAAAGCCCCGTTGATTTGAATGGGCCATCCCCAACGTTCGCAGGTACTTATTTTCATATAATGACCTGCATATAATGACCGCTGTGCTGTCAATGGCAACGGGTTTTGTGCTTCTGATATAGGTCTTTCGTATCATTCCGAAAGTATTGAGTCCGGTAACTTATCAATGGAGTTTCAGCGGACGGTTGAGCAGCTGTGTTCTAAAGAATGTTCAACGTCTTTGAAGTTCAACGTCTTTGGCGAACTATTTCTCTGCTTTTTAACACTACGTATAGTAACAAATACATTGTAAAAAGACATACTGTGTTAAGTATTTTTTTTTGTTTTGGCAAGTTGCCGTATAATAAGCGGGATAATGTATAGAACGCAGGTCCTTATCGGAAAATAAGTCCCTTCAGGGCGAAGCAAGACACCTCCGCTTCGCGTCGGTGTCCGGTTCACCCTGTCGGGACTTATTTTCCGATAAGGACCTGCGTTCTATACATTATCCCTTACTTAAGGCGCTCGAAACACTACTGGGTTTACTGTTCCTTCACTGGTTATTTACTCCTCCGTTCCCCCTGCGTTTCACTCCATGGTAACGGAGGGGATGGAAACAAAGTGTTACCCTTTGACAAACAAGCTGAAATGGCAACCTATCATTTGGCAGGAGAGGATGAAATGTATGTGTTTGAGGAGAAGTAGAAGAAGAAGGAGAAGAAGGAGAAAGAGAAAGAGAGAGGCAGAAAGAGAGAAGGAGGGGAGGAGTAGAGAGACAGAAAAAGAAAAAGAGAAGGATCGTTTTGAACCTTCATGGTTGAGGCGTGCTCAACAAACCACTAAATTATTGAAAAGTCTGAAGCATAAAAAAAAAATTGCGGAGAGTGCCTGGTCGTTTTTTTTAATGTCTTTTAAAATTCCTCCTATTACTTTGTCTTTTGCCATAAAGTTGTGGTATCACTCTTCCCTGGTTCCAGATCCATAGGGTTGGCTCTGGCACCGCTGTGGCAGTGTCGGGCAGGCTAAATGGTGCACGTCCAGAACCCATGCGCGTTATGGGCCTCAGTGGTAAGGACGGGAAGGGCGGCAGAAACCCCCCCTTAACCACAGTCTGATGGATTCCCCTCGTCCCATTGCCGCGTCAACAGCTTTATCACAGAACCGGGAGCTCTTTCGCATTTTTTCCACCATGCAAAGGATATAAAGGAATATAGCGAAGAGAGAGTGGAACGAGCGCCAGAGGGGGGGCTGGGGACAGTAAAAAAGGGGAAGTGTGCCCCAACTCTCCCCGAGCCTCCGGTTACGAGCCGCGCCAGATCAGGGACAGATCCGGTCCAGAGCAGGGCCACATCTCGGCCACGGCGCAGACTCGTATCTGGGCAGGGTGGCGATCCAGGAAGAGTTCCCACTGAAATGTGTTCTGCCTGAGCCCGAGCCTCATCCCGGGCCTCAGGGGCGGAGAGAGAGATAAAATGAATTTGCAATGGTTTTAACCGAGACGACTGTCTGTGGAACACGTGCGGTACATATTTGTGGTGTGCATACATCCGAACGTAAAACCGAATGTGGACCGCAGTGTTTCAGACACGGCACACACTGTCTCCGTGTGACAAAGGGCTCACGCGGGCGTAGTGTAGGCTCTTTGTTTACTGTGCATGGACAGTGTGTGACCTAAGAAACCCTCACAGCCATTTAGAACACAGCCCATACGTCTGCAAGCCTCGTAACTGTCACCGCTTACCGAAATCCCTCCTTAACACCCCTTAAAACTAAATCCCCACATACACAAACACACACACACACGCACACACACACCCCTTAAAGCTGAATCCCCAGTTGCTATAGCTGTTCCTCATAATTAAACTTTATTTTCATAACAGGCTACCAGCCCCCATACACACACACCCATACACACAAACACACACACACACATACACACACACACACACACACACACACACACACACACATAAACACACACAGTCTC
>NC_137922.1:46399180-46401680 GCF_963457725.1 Sprattus sprattus | reverse complement strand
GTTAGGGCTTTGTCCAGGCCCTTTCCCTGCCCCATATGCCCCTTCATGGTGGGGCAACTGGACGGCCTGGACGGCCTTCATGGTGGGGCAACTGGACGGCCTGGACGGCCTTCATGGTGGGGCAACTGGACGGCCTGGACGGCCTTCATGGTGGGGCAACTGGACGGCCTGGACGACCTTCATGGTGGGGCAACTGGACGGCCTGGACGACCTTCATGGTGGGGCAACTGGACGGCCTGGACGACCTTCATGGTGGGGCAACTGGACGGCCTGGACGACCTTCATGGTGGGGCAACTGGACGGCCTGGACGACCTTCATGGTGGGGCAACTGGACGGCCTGGACGGCCTTCATGGTGGGGCAACTGGATGGCCTGCACCTGAGACGGAGGCATGTTCACCTGCCCGTGGGGTAGGAGCTCTTGCTCCTTGGGATCCTCATCAGGACCCCTTAGGACAATCCATTGGTGTCCTGGTTGATGAAGTGTCACTGTTATTGTCAGGATGATGGCTAAAAGTTAAGAGGTTTTTTTTATATGTGGCCTTGCGGATGTGTCCTTGAAACCTGACACTTTTGAGAACTGCTAAAAACCAAGGTAGTAAAAAAAAAAAACCTTCTTTTCTTCTATTTGATCTTTTGAGGTTGGGGGGCACACCCGTTTCTGCCTTCATCAGATTCTTCACACACATGGAGGGGAAAAAAATGAGCAGCCATTTTAGTTTCCCCTCAGTGTGTCTTGGAGATAACACAACTCCTGTAAACTAATCTCTGAAGGTTTTAGTGCCAAATCCACCAACCAGATAGTGCGGATATGTGTTTTTCTTTGCCTTGTTTATATAGCTTATACTGCTTTATATAGCTGTATCAGTTGAAAGCTAGGAGCGTTAGGGGTACACAAATATTTAGTCCCGTTTGGCAAATTTAGAAGTGTTTTAAGACACGTCTAAAAGCGCTTGAGGCTTTCACACAGACCCTTGTGCTGTAGTGTGTGTGTGTGTGTCTGTGTGTGTGTGTGTGTGTGTGTGCTGTCGTGTTGAATGGATACGATGAGTCTGCTTTACTTTCTCTGCAGTCAGGAAATACGGAGTGGATTATCCATGAGCGAGGATCCTTTCTTACAAACCTCTTTTAAATCCTCTTTAAAGGGGTGATATGTGTGTGTGTGTGTGTGTGTGTGTGTGTGTGTCTCTGTGTGTGTCTCTGTGTGTGTGTTTGTGTCTGTGTCTGTGTGTGTGTCTGTGTGTGTGTGTGTGTGTGTGTGTGTGTGTGTGTGTATGAGAGAGAGAGAGAGAGAGTGAGCACCTCAGGTCACTCAAAAGCACTCAAGTGTCCCACCCCACCCCAATGTGTTCATTCATAATGAATGGGGCCAATTAGCAGACGTGCATTATTCACACGGTGCTGTGATCTCTTCCATTAACAAACCTGCTTAACTTCACAGTGGCACTCCCGCATGACCTCGCCTCCACGTCACACACACACACACATATACACACATAGACACACACACACACACACACAAACACACACAAACACACACACACACACACACACACGCACACACACACACACAGACATTTACATTTACATTTAGTAATTTAGCAGACGCTTTTGTCGAAAGTGACGTACAAGGGAGAGAACAGTCAAGCATAAGGGCAATACAAACCTGGGGCCGTATTCACAAAGAATCTTAGGGCTAAAAGTAGCTCATAAGTGGCGAATTTAGGAGAAACTCCTAAAAATAATGGGCGTGTCAGTCTTAAATGTAGGACTCCTAATTTTTTTTACTAAGAGCAATTCACAAAATATTTGATCCCTAAAAGTAGCACCTAAGTCTAGGACAGCTTAAAACTCCTCATGAGGACTCCTAAGTCACTAAGACCTATTCACAAAAAATCGTAAGATGGCTGCAGCCGACTTGGAATTGATAAAAGACATTGCTTAAACCGTGAAGGTATTAATATTGTCGTAGAATTAGCGCGGGATGCAATGACGCCTTTAAACAACGATGTGTCCCGAAGTGAAATGTTTGGAAACATAAAGATAGGCTATTTGGCTTCGCGGAAAACGCAAATGACGACACTGGGGATCATCATTCAGCCGTTTAATTCATCAAACTATCAACGCACTGTAGACCCATCATCCAACAGTTGGATGTATATGACTTGTGCATTTCAACGCAGAGCGGTCTGCAGCAGGTTTTTGAGAACTTACCAGCTGGATGCCTCTGGGGTGACAGTGGCTATTGGTCCTGGGACCAGTAGGCTTTCGCTGAGGCTATACGTTTCACGTTCGTTTCGCTTTGATCAATTAAGATTGGAGGGCTTAAAGGGCCGCATGTGCTGATATTTGAAGTGGTCAAGGGCTGGAAATATAATAGCCTTACAGTTTGCGGGGTGCTTTAATTATTACTGCCTTGATTACATGCAATTGCCATATTTTATATTGATCGCTTTATATTTCTCTTAACGTGCAAAGTGTCATTCCCGTTGGATGCACAA
>NC_137922.1:46381680-46391680 GCF_963457725.1 Sprattus sprattus | reverse complement strand
GAGGCTAGCTTCAAGCATGCTAATCTGTGCCTCGGCTCCGAGCAATGGCAGGTTGGCATCTTAGTGGATGGCCTTGTGTGTGTGTGCATGTGTGTGTGTGTGTGTGTGTGTGTGCGTGTGCGTGTGTGTGTACCATGCCTGGCACACAGCTGGGTGGGGTGAGGAGAATCATGAGATGATGCCAGCCTCTTTGTGTTCTTGGGGCGGACTCTGAACGAGAGAACAAGGGGAACAAGAAAGAAATGGAAAGAGGGAGAATGTGTCAGAGAGAAAGAGAGTGAGAGATGAAGAGGGAGGATGAGAGAGAGAGAGAAAGAGGGGGGGTGAGAGAGAGTGAGGATGATAGAGACAGAAAAACGAGAGAGGGACGTTGAAAGAGAGAGCGAGGGACGAGGGAGGAGGAGATCCAGCAGCATACTAGAAGAAAGAGAAACAGTGGATGTGTGTGTAATCAGCTTTAGTGTCTTCTCTCCAGCTAAGGGAACGACGCCCAATTCCACAGCCTTAAGCCAGCCCTCTCTCTATCTCTTTCTCTCTCTCTCTCTCTCTCTCTCTTTTTCTTTCTCTCTCTCTCTCTCCATCTCTGTCTCTCTCTCTCTCTTTCTCTCTCCATCTCTCTCTCTCTTCCCCCACCCCCCTCTTCACCCTGTCTCTCTTTCTCCCTCTCTTTCTCCCTCTCTCTCTCTCTGTCTCTCCTTCTCCTTCCTCTTGTCCCAGAGAGGGCATGGGTCCCTGGGTATCGGGCCTGAGAGGGGCCCCTTCAGCAGTCAGACGTCTGTGGCCCAGCATGGATCACAGTCTCCACTGAAGAGCCCAGACCACAGCGCATTTAGAAACACTGCATAGGTGCAGCCAAAGCCCATTGCTTGCAGAGATTGGTTCATTCCTAGTTCTCTGTGAGTTATCCATGGCCTTCTGTTGTGGCATTAAAGGTGCAGTTGATTGTATTCCAGTACACTATTCTTCTAATTCAGCTAAATTCTCTTCACGTTCCTCGAAGCTGTCTGTCCAGTGTGTGCGCTGGAAAAAAAAAAAACTCTGATGTTGGTGTACAGTCCTGGCTCTGTAAACGGGAAACAAACAAAGAGACTCGGACAGAGCCAACACTATTCCAGCCCACCATCAACACTACGTCAGGAGCATGGAAGGGCAGGGCAGGGGTGGGCAGGATTGGCGAGCCAAGATAGAGTCCATGGTGACTGGTGGTCCCCTCTGTCCCCCCCGGGATCTCCGCCTATGGGGGAAGCAGAACCTCCTGACAACAGCTCACCTTAGAGCCCCCCCCCCCCCTCCCCCTCAGAACATTTGAACCTTTCACACGTACAATTAGAGGCACATGTGAGGGCCTGAAGTCATATCTTGCCCCCCAGCCCATACAGTGCCCTTGATGACAACATTCTTTATCGTATTATGGGATATGTGTGTGTGTGTGTGTGTGTGTGTGTGTTTGTGTGTGTGTGAAGTACCAAAGACAGTCTGAACCGTCCCTGTGCTAATGCAAATGTGAGTTCTGCTATTCAGTTTGACTGATGACGGCCATTACATACACAAAACGTACATTTAATATCCTGTACATTTATACACACAATGTGCAGATTGCAGATACTGGACGAAATTTATGTTGTCCAACTCACGATTGAGTTTGAAATATGACCTGCTTATACCTCCACACACACACGCACACACACACACACACACACACACACACACACACACACACACACACACACACACACACACACACACACTCAGACACACACACACACACACACACACACACACACACACACACAGAAACACACACACACACACAAACACACACACACGCACGCACGCACACACACACCACTCACACACACACACACACACACACCACCACCCCCTCTGTCAGTTGTAGGCCACAGGAGCGTAGCTAAGCGGAGTAAAGTAATCTTGTGTTGTCTGTGCAGCTTCGGTTACCACGGCAGCCTCCTGGCAGCCTCCAGCGTCTCACCCCTGCACGTCTGCACGCAGTGTGTGTGTGTGTGTGTGTGTGTGTGTGTGTGTGTGTGTATGTGTGTGTGTGTGTGTAACGGCTGCAGGAGGAGTTGAGTTGTGTGTCCCGCGTCCGCGTTCGTGTTCTTGTCGAAAAACAATGGCCGCTTTTCATGAGCAAGGTACTGCCAGGGAGGATCGCAGCAGTGTGTGTCGTGAAGAGAGAGGAAGAGAGGGACAGAGAGAGCGAGAGACAGAGGGAGGGAGAGAGAGAGAGAGCAGATTTTGCCAAAGCTCAGCTAGACTGGGGCTTCCCCAAGCCTGCCTGGCTTTCAGTCGCTATGTGTGTATGTGTGTGTGTGTGTGTGTGTGTGTGTGTGTGTGTGTGTGTGTGTGTGTGTGTGTGTGTGTGTGTTTGTACGAGTGTTTGTGTGTGCAGCAAGAGAGAGAGCAAGAGAGTGTGTGTGTGTGTTTAATTTAATCTTTCCTCTGTCTCTTTTGATAAGCATTATTGTCACACAGCAGCTCATAACTTGATAGCTCCATATGAAATATGAATGAACGATGAAAGCGTCTTTCTGGGAACGTGTGTGAACATGCTCACATGTTTGCCGCGCGTGTGCGCTCGTACTTGTATGTGCACATGTGTATGTATGTGTGTGTGTATGTGTGGGTGAGTGGTGCGTGCATGTGTGTGTGTGTGTGTGTGTGTGTGTGTGCTTGACCTTTATTATCTTCAGTAAAAATGGCTTCATTATCTCCTAATGATCCTGTTTGTTTCTATGGCCTCACGGTGCCAGGGATAATGAGAAATAAAGGCAAGGAGATAGAGGTGCAGAGAGAGAGAGAGAGAGAGAGATAGATAGATAGTTAGAGAGAGAGCTGTAGAGATGAATACGAAAAAAACATGAAAAAACATGAAAAACAACAGAAGGAGAGAACCCCGCAAACAGGGAACGTCCCCAGGACGTTAACAGGACATTCGCAAGGTCCCCAATCGTCCCCAATTGGTCCCCGCCATAACGTTCGCTAGAGGACGTTACCAGAACGTTTTTGACGTTCGTAGCAAGTCTACGTTTGGTCCTTCTGTGACGTTCGCATGAGTCTTAAATCGGACTTTTAGGGAACCTTATAAATTGGTCTGTCAGCACACCTCCCCAGGACGTCATTTAAAAACGTCCCCATAACCTTTACCTGCAGGTCCTCTGCGTAACGTTCGCATGAGCCTTAAAACGGACTACTAAGGAACGTTAGAATTTGGTCACTCAGCACACGTCCCCAGGACGTCATTTAAAAACGTCCCCATAACCTTTACCTGCAGGTCCTCTGCGTGACGTTCGCATGAGCCTTAAAACGGACTATTAAGGAACGTTATAATTTGGTCACTTAGCACACGTCCCCAGGACGTCATTTAAAAACGTCCCGTAACCTTTACCTGCAGGTCCTCTGCGTGACGTTCGCATGAGCCTTAAAACGGACTATTAAGGAACGTTATAATTTGGTCACTCAGCACACGTCCCCAGGACGTCATTTAAAAACGTCCCGTAACCTTTACCTGCAGGTCCTCTGCGTGACGTTCGCATGAGCCTTAAAACTTACTATTAAGGAACGTTATAATTTGGTCACTCAGCACACGTCCCCAGGACGTCATTTAAAAACGTCCCGTAACCTTTACCTGCAGGTCCTCTGCGTGACGTTCGCATGAGCCTTAAAACGGACTATTAAGGAACGTTATAATTTGGTAACTCAGCACTCATCCCCAGGACGTCATTTAAAAACGTCCCGTAACCTTTACCTGCAGGTCCTCTGCGTGACGTTCGCATGAGCCTTAAAACGGACTATTAAGGAACGTTATAATTTGGTCACTCAGCACACATCCCCAGGACGTCATTTAAAAACGTCCCGTAAACTTTACCTGCAGGTCCTCTGCGTGACGTTCGCATGAGCCTTAAAACGGACTATTAAGGAACGTTATAATTTGGTAACTCAGCACACATCCCCAGGACGTCATTTAAAAACGTCCCGTAACCTTTACCTGCAGGTCCTCTGCGTGACGTTCGCATGAGCCTTAAAACGGACTTTTAGGGACCGTTCTTATTTGGTCCTCTGATGGTCCTCTCTGAACCAGAAGTTCCGCTAGAGAAAAATGATTTTCATTTGCCCGACATTTTAATGATAAGCCGGCCAAATATCTAGCCTATTTCTGCTTCTAAATTAGCCCATTGAAGAAAACTGACGGCCTGCATAGCTTAAATAATAACATAATCAGGTAGTTTAGAATGCAACATGTTTATTTTCCTAAGTTTACAATGGGAAACAAAAACATTTATGTCTGATGCGCGTCAATAAGTGACCTTTAAGCGCAACCTGCTGTGGCGTTAAAATGAGCGCCGCAACATGGTCATTGCTCTGTTCAATGAGAGCAGAGATTCTTAAATTATTCGACCCTCTTGTGAATACTTTGCACATTTTACTGTGACTATCAATTACCTCGCACCTGAGCCAAGAGAACTTGTCACTCCATAACGACATAAACGCCCGACATTTCAGCTTTTTCTTTGGTGATGCTGTTCGAACATCTAGGGCTTCAGGTATTCAGTGTTTGGAAAGTTCACTTTCTACATGAACTTGCTCAGTTCATTGTTGATAATTCATAATTTTGAACTACGTTCACAGCTCCAATTTTCAATATGAGGCGAGTGCTATAATTTTTCAAAATCTCTGTCTGCAATACCGCTCTCGGCTCTTCCGCGCGCTCACGCACGGTAATAAAAGGAAACGCGCAACACTGCAGGTATTACAGGTTCATCCTCGTCAGAAGGTTTACCCTCATCAGATGTTTTTGGCCTCTGAAAAAAAGCTTTTAAGGCTAGTCTGCTTGGCCATGTTGGATCCTTCTCACTCAGTTCGCTCCTCGTTTGAAACCGAGGGTTTGCGCTTTAAAATGCAGCATATGCGTGTTGTTAAATAACTTTCTAACGGCAGATTAGCCTGTTCCTTTTAAACATAATAAGGGCAGTGCACGTTTGCTTTATAGGCCTTACGTAATATTAGGATTGTTGTCAAAATTGTGTTTGCGAGACGGGATTTTTAAAGAAATTCCAATCAGACAATTTGACCGGTGAGCTCTTCGTTCTGTTGCACCATCTTTGAAGGCCTGTGGAAAGCTCAATATGTTAAAGCTAGACACTTGGTCACCTTCCTATGTATGCATTGTATTGGAATCATGCAGACATTACATTTATAGCACAGATCAGTACAGAAGCATTCATATTTATTTTATTTCATCATTCTTAGTTTGGCTAGTTATTCTGCCTCCCTGCCCGCACGTCCGTGATGTGCCATGGATGTTAATTAAAAAAGGAATCATTACGGAAAACCCTCAATGCGTAGTGACTGAGATTGCTACAATATGCTTTTCCTCAAACCCTCGGAAAAAAAGACTAAGTTTGTTGGCTGTCTCACACTGTGATAAACCTGTTAAAGTGGCACTATAGTAATCAGACAGTGTTAGGACAGTAGGTAGCGATCTCGTTTAGTAATAGGAAGGTTTACGGTTCAATTCCCATGCCCGCAATCAACTTTGTAATCGTCTGTGTCTATGCATATCATATGAAATGTGTAATATAAATGAACTTGAACTTGTGTGTGTGTGCGCACTGTAAGCAAAATGACGGCTCCGCGATCTATTATTATTTTATTTTCTTCATTTAGCTCAGCAAAAACGGTCGTGCCTGCTACGTCCGCGGTGCATCCTTGAATAACGTACCCAGGACGTCTAAAATAGGTTTTGTAGATGTCACCACAATGCCCTCAGGACGTTCTTGCAACTTCCTGCAGAACGTCCCCAGGACCTATAGAAACACGTTCCCCAGACGTAACCACAATGCCCTCGGGAGGTGCTTGCAACGTCCTGCATAACGTCCCCAGGACCTATAGAAAACGTTTCCCAGTTGTCACCGCAACGTCCTCGGGACGGTCTTGGAACGTCGTGCAAAACGTCCTAAAGTTGTCACGGGAACCATACACATTTACGTTTTTAGAACGTTCAGAGAGACCATTACGGGACGTCTAGGGGACGTCATTTTGCTTACAGGGAAAGGAGTGAGAGCAGACAAGAGAGAGAGAAAGAGAGAGAGAGAGAGAGAGAGAGTGAGTAAGACAGAGAGAGCATGCGTGAGAGAGAAAGAGAATGATTGAGAGAGAGTGAGTGAGACAGAGAGAGAATGAGTAAGATGGAGTGAGTGAGACAGAGAGAGTGAGTAAGACAGAGAGAAAGAGGGAGACAGAGAGAGAATGAGTGAGAGAGAGAGAGAGAGAGAATGATTGAGAGAGAGTGAGTAAGACAGAGAGAGAATGAGTGAGAGGGAGTGAGAGTTAGAATAGGGAGTGGTGAAACTGGTAAGATCAGCCTCCTCATCTCTAAGATCTAAATGATGGATGGCGCTAATATATCGTCTAAGCGCCAACCAAAGATCACAGACGCACCGGATGCAGAACCACGGGTCCATATGCGACTATCCGATAAAAAAGAGCCCAGCCCCTTAAAACGGTGTCTAATTTACGGCCCCCACCGTTCAAACACACACACACACACACACCCCACCGTTAGGCGGTGCAGGAAGTATCAGTACTGAATGAGAAGCAGCTTGGCCGTGTCATCCTCGCCACACTTGATTTATCTTTTCTCCTGTTCCCTCTTCCCTCCTTCTCCTCTTCCCTCGTTCTTCTTTCTCCTCTTCCCTCCGCCTCCCTTTTGTTCCTGCTCTTCGAAAAGAAAGAAAACCCCTGTCCTACACACCCGGCTACACACAGACTCCCCACTCACATTTTGCTACACACACACACACACACACACACACACACACACACACACACACACACACACACACACACACACCAGCGCCTTCCCTCTCCCTCATATACACACCTACACGAAACACACGCACACACATATACACACAAACCCACACTTCCTCTCTCTTCCTCTCTCGCTTCTTGTCTTAGGCAGTCTTGTCGTTATGAATAGGAGGTGGCATTGAGTCCCCTAAGCCCCCATGCTAGCGTTAGCACAGATCTCCTCCTCTCCTTCCCTCACTTTCCTCGCCTCTCTCCTCTCCTCCCCTCTCTCCCATCTCTTCTCTCCTCCCCTCTCTCTCCTCCACTCCCCTCCCCTTTCCTCCTCTCTCTCCTCTCCTCCCCTCTCTCCCCTCTCCTCTCTTCCCCTCTCTCTTCTCCTCCTCTCCTCTCCTCTCCTCCCTTCCCTCCCCTCTCCTCTCCTCCCCTCTCTTCCCTATGCTCTCTCTGCTCTCCTCCCCTCTCTCCTCTCCTTCCCTTCATCCATTATATATTCCATACCTTACTGTAATAGAACAGTCTGTGTCAGTTTAAGGGAAGATAAAAAAGGGTCAGGCCATTGGCTATAAAGACGCGTGTTTTAGTGTTCATTGCATGCATATGAATATGAATGTGTCTGTGTGTGCGTGTGTGTGTGAATGTGTGTATGTGTGTGTGTGTGTATTTGTCTGTGTGTGTGTGTGTGTGTGTGTATGCGTGACTGTGTGTTTGTGTGTGTGTGTGTGTGTAAAATGTTGCAGCAACTAAAGAAGGTCAAACGACAGCAGCTGCCTCAGTGCTGCACACTATGGTAGTTTCCAAGAGACATTGCAAATCGGTTACTCATTTAACAACTATCAAAACATATGTATATACAGTATATATACATTTTATAAACTTGTGAACTGGTTTTGATTTGATCTATTCATCCAACATGTATGTAACTGGCCTGTTGCAATGGTTGGGCTGAGAGTCTGATGAGTTGGAGAGCTGGTTTGAGTGCATCCCTGATGCATCCCAGATGTGCATATTTCAGTATCTACTGCCTACAGTCTCCTGCCACCCCCCTAACCCACCTTCTGTACATCTGAGAGAGAGGCACAAGGGTGAGCATCCTCTGTGGCATCCATTAAGGCCAAACCCTAAGCTGCCACCACCTCCTCTCGCGCCTCCTCATGCATTTTTGAGAGACACACTCCGTTCCGTGAGGTAACAGCGCTATTGCGTAATAGTCCTCTTTGTGATTCCAGACGACTCCAGGATCCCCTCTCAGTCGTTACATACACGTCAAATCACTTACGCCTCCCGCGCCCTCAGCTCACCAGCTGTTTGAAGCCGATCGCCCAATACATACGCAGTGACGTACCAGTGTAGCGAGCGATGTAACTGGCATTCTGAGCAGGGACGTCTCGGCCATCGAGGGATTTTTCTTTCTTCTTTTTTTTTCCTCTCTTTTGTATTTAATCAAATAGCCCCAGGCTCTTCTACGGAGGCGGGGAGTGAACACCTCCACTGGGAGATCAGCCATCTTAGAATACAGTAAAGCATGTAGAAGACTCCCGTGTCATATCCTGTTCTGCTCAGAAGGGAACGGCTGACACAGGTACGGATCTGAGCCAGACTTGGGCCGGATCCGGCCCATATGTAGTAGTTCTCCACCAGAGCCGAGACAGATTCATCCCAGTTTAAGCTCTACTCCAGGTTCTCCTCCATAATGAAACAATCATAAAAAGAGTCTATGAAAACTTCTACGAGTCTATGGAATACCCATCAGGCAGGACGACAGGAAGAAGGGAGAGAAGACAACATGAACCGTAAAGAATGAAAGACGAAGAAGGGAGAGACGACAACATGAACCGTAAAGAATGAAGGGGAAGAAGAAGAGAAGACGACATGAATCGTAAAGAATGAAAGAGGAGGAGACCCAGCTGAGACGGGGCTGGATTAAAATTTAGCAACCAGGAAGTGGCCTTAGTCAGGCTTCCTGTCAGTCCAATATCGGCACACGGGCGAGACGAGCGTAATGTCTAAGACAAGTCTTCCCAATCACACAAGGAGTCCTGTCAAAAAGATGCAACAACAGAGAAGAAAATTTCTGCTAGGCTGGAATAAAACCAGCATCAGATTGGTGAAGAGATTTTGTTTCCTCATTTGATTTATTTGTAACAGCAACAACAGTCGAAAGCCATCACAAACAGATTGCAGTATAGTCAAAACAGCGTTGTTCTTTCCGCCCCCGAGCAAGCTGGAGCTTGCGCTGAATTGTTGTTCTTTTTTCTTTTTTGCCATCACATCATTTTATGGCTGTAGTCTGGAATCCGCCGAGCGAATCTTAACGGGGTTTGAGTCACAGGCAGTTAATCTCGTCTCAGTTCCCCGGCCCTAATATTTATAAATCATGAGCCTCTGCGGCTTCCCCCGGACCGGTAATACTTCCACGGCAACCGTCTCCACGGCATCCGTCACCACCGCCAGCGGCGTGGGAGATGGGAACGGTGCCAGCGAGTCAGGTTTCACTTTGCGACGTTTCCTCGCGTCAGTGGATTTAAAAAATCGAGAAAGCTTTAGACTCAAGATTACTCAGAGACAGCGAAACGTTTCCAATAAGAATTGTATTGCTTTGGCAAGAAATCGCCACAGCTCTCTAAAATATGTCATTTTTGTACAGAATAACGTAAAAAGAGATAAGACTACATCTCTTGTTCGCTTTTTCTTGCATCCTACGAGATGACTGACACCACACTCCTCTCCGTCCTCCAATCGTGTGACGTAACTGTGTTTCCACATGCCTTAACCACGGCTCGTATGAGGACATTTAATTGAGTTTTACGCCAGCAATTACACCAGAGCACTGAGGTCATCCTTGTTTAAGTTCTGCTGTTCGCCAAGGTCAAAGCCTGTGGATTAAAACGGGTCAAGAGCCGCCCCTTAAATAGTAATAGAGGGGCTCAAGCAGTGCGAGAGCTTTAAGCCGTTGCCCGCGGAAACACAATACCTTGAAAACGAGCCGGAGCATTTAGCCAGAAGTTTAGGTGCCTTATCACTCCCTATAAGCTGGCGAGACCCTCATCACTGACTTTGCGGGAAAAAAGAAAAGGAAAAAAGAAAAGAATGAGAGAATAAGAGAGAAGGGGATGGAGGGAGGAGAGAGGAGTGCTGTCTCTGAAGATAATCCTGCCGCCATGCTTAG
>NC_137922.1:46369180-46374180 GCF_963457725.1 Sprattus sprattus | reverse complement strand
CACACACACACACCACACGCTCACACTCACACACACACATACAAACACACGCCCTCCCGCTCTCTGTCTCGCTAACACACACACACACATACACACACACACATACATATGGACACACCGACACACACATACACACACAAACACACACATATAAACAGTATACACAGACACTTAAAGCAGTACATGAATCTGGATGTCAGTGAAGGATAGGGGTCAGGATGAAGAATAAAAGTGCTATTACCCTTCCCACTCCTGCTGCAATGCACCCACAGGACATCCAGCTTATTTACTGTCTGTATGTTGAATGTGTGCTGTGTGTGTGTGTGTGAATGGGTGTGTGTGGCTCGTTGTCTTGGATGGATCTTTCCCAGCAGACCTGCGTAACTGTCTGCTGTTTAGCTGGATGAAGAGAGGGTGTGTGTGTGTGTATGTGTGTGTTTATGAGAGAGAAAGAGAAAGAGAGAGAGAGAAAGAGAGTGGTATGTGTGTCTGTGTGAGTGTGTGTGTTAAATTTGATTTACGTTTCAGCAAAGTGGTAATGTAAATTCCAGTGGTGACATCTACGGCATGTTACACACACACTCTTGCTATACTCTGTGTATGTGTGTGTGTGTGTGTGTGTGTGTGTGTGTGTGTGTGTGTGTGTGTGTGTGTGTGTGTGTGTGTGTATATGTGTGTGTGTTTTGTCTGTATAGTGGGTGTGTTTGGGTTCCATATGATTCAGGTTTGAGTTAATAAGCATCACTAATCCCAGATGTAGTGCCACATGGTTTTGCTCAAAGTGTGTAGTCAACGTGTGCACTCATAGTGTGCACTATATCCACTGTATCCATAACTCCTGCTGTCTTTGTGGAGATACGAGTACCACACTGTTTAAGCACCTGGAGCGACACATTATGTCCAGTGTGCATACTATATCCTATACATTAGTCCTTCAGTTACACATCATGTTGAGTGTGCATACTATATCCTACATCATTAGTCCTTCAGTTACGCAACTAGTGCTTGAGATTTGCTTATTAAGTTAATTATATTCTAATCGGTAATTGTGGTTGACGATACAAGTTAAACTATGCCGTACCGCACCGTAGTCTAAGGTTCTGGACCCGTTCTTTGCCTCTCCCCAGACCAGTATTTTCCTCATCCCTTACCTATGCTGAACTCCAAAGATCTCTGTATTTCTGTTCACAAGATAACAGCAAAGACTGCTGTGTCTGGAAGTAGGGTGAAGCCGGAGATTTAACTTGAACTTGTCTGCAAACTCATCCAAGCAGCACACACACACACAAACACACACACACACACACACACACACACACACACACACACACACACACACACACACACACACACACACACACACACACACACACACACACACACACACACACACACACACACACACACACACACACACACACAAACACACACAAACTCATCCAAGCAGCCGGTAACTCTATCACATCCCTGCACACTCACTTCTCAAAATGAAACATCAACCACAAGCGAAAAAAAAGAAAAAAGTGCCAAAAAACAGTTCAAAGCTTTCAAAAACTTTTCAAGAAACTTTCCCCTGCAAATAAATACACTAAAGTGTGTCCCTGTGTTAAATGCATGGGGGAGTTGTATTTTAACAGGGCAAAGAAGACATCAAAGGCCGTGTGTGTGTGTGTGTGTATGTGTGTGTGTGTGTGTGTCTGTGTGGAGCGGCTGTAAATCTCCCGGCCTTGGAAGCCGTGCGCCGGTTGGTTACATCACCTGGGCTGCCAATAAAGCCGTGTGTGTGTGTGTGTGTGTTTGTAAAGGAAGGCTGCACCGAGGGGAAAACAGGGCTCGCCCGTCTAAGAGGCGTTTAACTGGGCTATTAGGGGAGGACAGATCAGCATTGTCTTCTTCATCATCATCACCATCATCATCATCACCATCACCATCATCATAATCTTTATCCTCATCTTCACCATCTTCCACATTTTCCTCCTCCTCCTCATCCTCATCAACCTCATCATCCTCACCATCTCCCACATCCTCCTTTTGGTCATCCTCATCTCCGCATCTGTATCATCATCATCCTCATTTTCTTATTTCTTTCTTTCTGTCTTTCATGCATGGTCACTTTTTCTCTTCTCTCTCTCTCTCTCTCTCTCTCTCTGCCAGTCTCCCTTTCTCTCCTGCTGTCTCATATGTCCTCTTTCTCACACGCTGTTTTGGGAGAACATCCTAGAGTTCTATTTTAAGGGAATCTATTAAAGTTTATCTGACTCGCTCCCCATTTCAAAAAATCTCCGTTAATATCTCACATCTGGAAGCATTCCGGGTTCACATCAGCTCAAGGTCATTGTTGAGGGGTATCTTTTCACAAAATGAGCTCCCCTGGGAAAGCCAATGTTCCCTGCTTGTTTTTTTTCTTTTCTTTTTTTCCCCGCGCGAAATTCCAAGAGCCAACCCCTGTGTTTTCAAGTGGAACAGTCGCAGATTTCAGAGAAATGCAAATAGAGCTTTAATAATCATCCGTGAGTGCTACCTTACGACTAGGCGTAACCTGACTCAGAAATCCCATTACACATTCACTGAAATGAGCACTACTGCCAGGACATGGCATCTCTCCCATTGTTATTATGATGGAGAACTCAGGTAAATTATAACTTAGACTAGATGCCTCCTCGATGTGAGAGTTTTCCTGAGGAATAGCCAAGAGTGGTAAGCTCTCAGCACGCTGCCTGCTGTGTGTGTGTGTGTGTGTGTGTGTGTGTGTGAGTGTGTGTGTGTGTGTGTGTGTGTGTGTGTGTGTGTTTTCGGTGTGTGTGTGTGTGTGTGTGCTGACTCATTGGGGGTGAATACAGAAGATAGTGATCACTGTTCGATAATGTGTAGTACATGAAACGACTAGTTAATGCAATCAGAGTCCTATGATGTAAACAGAATGGGCCTTTTTTCTCTTGTGGCCATCCGCAAAGATATGAATCGAATTGGAGACACATAATGGCTGACGCACCAAAGTGTCAATCACGGAGCTGGCTCTTGATTTCACAGTAATAACAAGCAACTTCGGGTAGTAGAAACATGTTCCCATCGCGTTATTTTTTCCTGAATAATGTATTCAGATTCAGGGACATCGTAGTAGAAACATGTTCCCATCGCGTAATTTTTTTCCTGAATAACGTATTCAGATTCAGGTACTTAGTCTGTATAAATAAACATGACTCATGATTCATAAATAGACATGACACATGATTCATAAATAGACATGACTTCACTTATTAAGCATTATAATGCCCTACACAACTTGTGTTATAAAAGCTTGTATGAGGTCACTTCCATGAAGAGGATGTGGAGAATAGACAGCATTGGACATAAGCACTTCCACTATATAATCATAAAGTCATAACTATGTATTAATAATGATTTATAATACTATAATATAACTTATTTGTATGCGTTTTACTTTTTTTGAATCCTTTATAGATACTGAAGTGGTGCAAGATAAAAGATCAGAAAAATTATGATAACTCCCTCTGTGTTTCTCACTGAGCTGAGGTGAGGTAGATATGCATGATCCTTCCTCATCCTCCGTTTCGCTCAACCGCTCCTGACCACAACATTGGTGCATTGGTGGCCGGTGCACACACACACACGCAAGCACACTCACACACACACACACACACACACACACACAACCACACACACACACACACACACACACAACCACACACACACTGACACACACAAACACAAATGCAAACACACACACACAAACACAAACAAGCAAGATGCACGCCATGAAATATTGATGCGGTCCTTGTGTCCCGGCTCCTGTTTATTTTATAGGGTGGGCGAGGGGGTCTCATGTTCCCCGGCTCTCGGGCGTAGTGGGCGGTCACGCTCGCGGACCCATTACCGTGGCAACCCGTCGTTTACCGGGCACAGCCGCAGAACAGGTGTCAACAGGGTGCCGGCTTGTTTGTGATGGAGCGCGCTGCTCCGCTAGACTATCAATAATCTGACAACTCCCTCTACTGTGGTGGAGACTCACTGACTGACCTTGAGCTCCCTTGTGTCTGTGTGCGTGTGTGAGTGGGTTGGGGGGGGGGGGTAGTATGTGTGAGTATTTGTGTGTGCTTGTGTATGTGTGAGTATTTGTGTGTGTGTGTGTGTGTATGTGCTTGTGTGTGTGTGCTTGTGTGTGTTTCTGTGCGCTTGTGTGTGTGTGTGTGTGTGTGTGTGTGTGTGTGTGTGTAACTACAGCTCCCTTGCCCTGCGCTCTCTTCCCCTTCTGCTCGTCTCTAGCGGTGCGTGGGGAATCGGAGAGGCAGGGAATCTTGTTCCTGTCGTTTCCCCTCTCGCTGCGCTCTTCTGAGGCGCTGCTGCGGACACAGAGAGCATGGCCCCGTCTCCCGACACCTCCAACCCAGCACCCGTGTCAGTTAACCTCCCTGTCCTCCTCTCAAGGGGTCACCGGCCTGCCGCGACCTCTGGGTGGCCTGGGCATCTATGAGTGCTGACCTGACAAAAGCAGGTAGCAAAGGCAGATGCGGAGACTTTAACTGGAATGTTCCGGAGAAGCCCTAGCAGGAGATAGACGCTGGTCACTGATCTAAATTCAGTTTTTCAGGGCTGTTTTGAAGTTTTTTTTCAGGCAGTTTCTATGTGTACTGACATGACAGCTAACCTTGTTGTTGACAGCTTTTATGCAGACTTCTTTTCGTGTATGTTTGTGTGTGTGTGTCTGCGTTTGTGTGTGTATATGCACTGCTTGTACCATAAATCTCCAGGCATCCATTTAATGTCAGTCTCGCGTATAATTTGAGAGATAGAGACACATATAATGGCATAAAGCTCCTCAGCTCCAGCTGTGTGGCTGTGTGTGTGTGGGTGTGTGTGCGACACGTGTGAGGGTTTGTGTGTCTGTGATGTTGTCTTGGCGACGTATGGGTTTGTTTGTGACTGCAATGCATGTGTGTGTCTATCTGCAATGGGTTTGTCTGTGGCCCGTTTGTTTGTGT
>NC_137922.1:46361680-46364180 GCF_963457725.1 Sprattus sprattus | reverse complement strand
GAACGAGGGCTTGGCTGTAGCCTACTTGAAACATAGGCTACTATTCAGAACATATTCGCTGACATGCATTGCATACGTGATGATATGCTTACAAATCTGCTTAAAACAACTAGTGAAGGTGTTTTAGAATAATATTTATGCCATACAATAAGTGACGTTATGTTAACACCACTTATTAATGTTATAGTAAACACTATTAACACCCAAGCTATTAAAAAGGTGACAAACAGTTATAAACCTTGATAGATAGAAAAATCTTTAATCAATCAATTTTAAATATTTTAGTAGCGGTGGGTGTCTAGATTACGACAAGTAACTTGTTTGGATTTCAACTGAAACATGTTTTCGGTTTTATCCCGTTGTGTAGTAGACCAACACGCAAAATGAGCTGATACACGAGGTATTGTGTATCAAGATCCAATCGTGATTTAGGCCTACCTGTGGTACGTGTCAAGAGATTAGCCAAACATTACCGATATGACCAAGTATGATCTCTATCCAAATCCGTAATCTCTCGTGAACATCTCCTCACTCGGTCGTCAGCTGTCGTCCCTGTGATAAGCGGGTAAACCTCAATTTAAAGAGGGATAGAGGTATCGGTGTCGGTTGAAAACTGTATGACCCTCACAAGTTCTCGTTGCGAAATCGAATTCGCTCAGTTCGTTCCATGACAGTTTGTACACACAGAAATAAATGGCTGTCTAGTACACTTAATAACGTTCTACAACTGTAATGTTTTGCACACATACAATTTAAATACCCCTTTTGGGCTGGAGCGTATATTGTTTAAAATCCGTTATCCTGATTGACACCGAAATCTATATTAAGTAACGTGTACCAGCGCGTAGGTGTTTATAGGTCGTGGGTGCTAATAGGATGTCTATGGTGCTAATAGGTCGGACAACATTTTTAACTATCATCTTTTCTAAACTGGCAACTTGGAGAAGCCTCTGTTCAATGATTGGCTGAGGGGATGGGAGGCGGGATCTGCTGCTGCTGTCTTGAATTCAACGTGAGGGCTCAAAACACTGTTAAACTGTATTGGATGACAGTTTTTTTTTTTAAATCGCAGACTATTTTTTTTTTATTTAGGCGCTCGGGATTTTTCATAGGCGCACGGGAAAACGGCTTAGGCGCGCGCCGACATTTTCTCTATGCAGGAAAAACCCTGCATTTGTGTGTTTTCACAAATATTTGCAGTGAACTCAAACTAAACCAAAAAAAATATTTTAAAAGATTGGAGAAGGCTTGCTTGCTATTTCGAATGCACATCTCTTCTACTGTACTCCTGACCAAGGCCTGTTCCATTCAAGCTGGTTACCATGATGGGCCAAGTCCTTAGCAAGGGAGGGGTAGAGGGGGGGCACTTTAAGAGGTCTAGAGAGAGGCCCTAGAATATTCCAGGCCTTATAGATGTATACATGTTTGCGATTTAGACTCTATAGGTTTACATTCGGAAGGGATCCCAAGATCCCCAGCTATGCCTTGCATGACCATCATTAGTACCGATCCATATTGGTTTTCGGGATCGTGAACAGGGCCTTTTGGGAGTGTGCACTGCATTAGAGGCTCTATCCTTCCCTTTCTGTCAATCAGTGATCCTGGAGAAGTAGGTTAGTGGAGCAGTAGATGTATAGATAGATGGAAAGTAGATAAGATGGACCCCCGGGAAACAACTGGCTCAATACCTGATCTAGGATCAGTCTCAGTCAAGTCTGGTGCAGTCTCAGCTGGTACTGGTCCAAGCCTGGGAGAGCAATACTTCAATCCAAGTTGTGCCGAGAGCTTGTCTACCGAAAGCCTGGGAGAGCAATACTTTAGTAATACTTTACATTTTATAAGTTAACACAATTTCAGAGATTGTTCAAGAAATATGTTAAATATTCCATCAGATAGATAAAAGAGAATGAAAAATGTCACCAAAACCTTGTGCTCTACCTTTTCATTACCTTCATTGTCTCCTTACAATGAATTCTGTTATCTTAATAATTCTTTTTACGAAATGATCGTCCATCTCTTCAAAAGTCCTTTGAAGTTCAGCTCAGTGTTAATTTACAGTTAGAGATGCACTCACAGTAGCAGCTGGGATAAGAGCTGAGCTGCGTTGTGTGCCCTGCTGTGGGGGGAAGTGGTGGTGGTGGGGGGAGTAATGTGAGCTGAATTATAGATGGCCTCCTCCATCTTACCCTCTGTGTGCTCTCCCCTTAGGGACATGATGCCCAAGAGTTTGTGAGTTTGTGTGTGTGTGTGTTGTGTATCTGTGTGTGTGTGTGTGTGTGTGTTTCGTGGTGGTGTTGTCTTAACGTCAGTTAGTGTCCTATTCTAATCTCTGTCATTGTCTTCTCTCCGCTTGCCCTCAGGGACCTGATGCCCAAGACGCTGGAGGGCCAGATCACCATGGAGAAAACCCCCAGCTACTTCGTGACCCGCGAGGCTCCGGCGCGGATCAGCGCCATGTCCCGCGACACCAAGGTGATCGTGGTGGTGCGGGACCCCGTGA
>NC_137922.1:46276680-46329180 GCF_963457725.1 Sprattus sprattus | reverse complement strand
AGCACGTATCATTGCATCCTTGCTCCCTACTATTATGGAGTTTTTCCATGTCTTGAATCAACTGCCAACCTGCCATCATGTCTCACACTGCAATCTGCGTGTCAAGGGTCTGCCATTGCCCACTGCACCGGATCATACATGACCTGAGAAAAGAGTCTCTTGGTCCAATTGATTGGTCAAAATGTTTAACAATAAATGCATTACAGAGACAGAAGTGTAATCACTTCTCTCACTTTCTGATCAAACACGATAAAGTTTACTGGCCCATAGCCCATCAAATCTACCTTTACAAGTGACCTGGACTTCAACAACATGCATAAAGAAATCTCATTCCTCCAAATATAACTAACTGCACTTGCTCCTTACCAACCCACTCTTCAAAAAACATGTTTGTGTAATTTGTGACAATATCCCTAAGTAGATAAAGTGAGGGTATATGTTCAAACCTATTTAACAACCGATAGGGGGCGATGGCGGACACACAATTATACAAACTTTGTCAGGTTTTTGGTACAAAAGGACTTTTGAGAAAAACACTTCTTTGGGATTAAAAAATGCTGGGAAAACGTTTTAGAGGGTTTATTTTAATAAGTGAACTGTCCTCCTAAAACAGAGGGTCCTCGTTGCTCGGTGAAGTGTCTTGAAAACTGTCCTTCTAAACCTTAAAACAAACACACACACACACACACACACACACACACACACACACAAACATACAACATGCCTCTCTGAGCAGCTTCCTTCTTCTGGCTCCTTCTCTCTATCATTCCAAAGTTCTATCTCTATCAATCCTTTCCTTCTGCCTCCTTCTTCTATCTCTCTCTCTCTCTCTATTCTTTAACACTCTCAGCAGCGGCGGATCATCTCTGGCCCGTGACTAAAAGGAAGGGCCTCAGATTGATGACGGCGCTCCTGCTAAAGTAGTTTTCTCTCTTTCTCTCTCTCTCTCCCTCACTCATTCTCCTTCTCCTTCTCTCTGCCTCTCTCTCCCTCTTTTTCTATCTTTCTCGCTCTTTCACCTTACTCTCTTTCTCACCCTGCTCTTCTATACTAAAACAGTTTCATCTCTCTCCCTCACTCACTCTCGTTCTCCCCTTCTCTGCCTCTCTCTCCCTCTCTTTCTCACCCTCTCTTCCCCTTTCTGGTCTTCTCTACTTCCTCCTCCAGGACTGGCCCCTATCCAGCTCATCCAGCATAGGCCCACTGTGGCCGCTCAGGAGAAAGTGGTAGGGGGGGTGGGGTGGTTGGCGGGGTGGCGGTAGGGGAGAGGAGTGAGAAGACCAACTCACAAAAGCTCTGACAGTAATTTGGTCACCCAGGGATACTCCATCCAGGCCAAGAGGCTGGGCTGAGGCATTGCATTGCATTGTGGGGTTTTTCTTTCCTCCTTGTGCTGCAGGTGGAACTAGTCAGGAGAGGCACACGTGAAGCACTGCCTCAAAGACTGGCCCCGGGAATACAAACGTGCAGGAGAGAGAGAGGGAGAGAGAGATAGGGAGAGAGAGAGAGAGAGAGAGAGAGAGAGGAAGAGGGAGGGAGAGAGAAGGAGAGAGAGAGGGAGATAGAGGGAGAGAGAGAGAGAGAGGGAGAGGGAGGGAGAGAGAGGGAGAGAGAGGGAGAGAGAGAGGGAGATAGAGGGAGAGAGAGAGAGAGAGGGAGAGGGAGGGAGAGAGAGGGAGAGAGAGAGAGAGAACATACAAACTAATTTACCCCTGCATCTTTTGGTATGAAACAGATTGTATGTGAAAACTTGTGGCTGAAATACTGGAAGTAAAGGGGGTAGGGAGAGAGAGAAAAAGAGAGAGAAAGAGCAAAAGATAGAGAGAGAAAGGGGGGACACAGCACACCTGTCCTAGATATCTTTATTAGGAAAGAGATGAGTGTGTGTTTGGTGAGCTTCTTCCTGTGCGAGTAGCTCTGTAAGTTAAAAGCAGTGGTTAACACAGGCGTGATTGGGGTAGTAATGGTGAACAAAGGTGTGTTTGGGTAGTAATGGTAAACAGAGGCGTGATTGGGATAGTAGTGGTGAACACAGGCGTGTTTGGGGTAGTAATGGTGAACATAGGTGTGAATGGGGTAGTAATGGTGAACACAGGCGTGTTTGGGGTAGTAATGGTGAACATAGGTGTGTTCGGATAAGTGATGGTGAACATAGGTGTGTTTGGGGTAGTAATGGCGAACATAGGTGTGAATGGGGTAGTAATGGTGAACACAGGTGTGATTGGGGTAGTAGTAGTGAACATAGGTGTGATTGGGTTACACTGTAAAACGTAATTTGTTGGCATTACTTAAAAAAAGTTAGGAAACCGATTGCCCCAAAATTTTCAAGTAAAGTTGCTCATCAATTTGAAGTTGTTTTAGCTGAAAAGAAATGTGTTACGACAACTCATGTCATGGTAGTACACTTGAGTCCAGGTAACTCAAAACTCATTAGTTATCATTACTAAAATAATATTAGTCCAGACAACTCATGTCATTGCAGTACAATTTAGTACAGTTAACTCAAAATCATTAGTTCGGGTCACTAAGAAAATGCCAGTTCAGAGAACTTAGTTGTGTTCAGTTAGCAGGACTCATTAAAACAAGTTATCCTTACAAGGCTAAGTGTTCACAATACTAGGAAAATCTTAGGAAACCGATTGCCTTAAAATATTCAAGTAAACTTTACTAAAAGTGTTAAGTTGTTGAAACAAAGACAGACAACAGTATCAAGGAATCACTGAAACACTTTATTTGTTCTCAGACAAGATAGCAAACAACCAGTCTATTGAAAGACTCCAATCAATAAAGAAGAAGTGGATAAAGAAGTGGATCTGCTTAACAATGTAAAAACAAAAGCCTATGACGGCCGTAAAACATGTTTATGTTTTTTAAAACAAATTAATTCTCACAAGGCAGCAAACAAACCAGGTCAATTGACCAAACCAATTCTTTTTTTTTTAAGCAATCTTTACATGAACTTGTGTCTGTGTGCGAAAGAGAGAGAGAGAGAGAGAGAGAGAGAGAGAGAGAGAGAGAGAAGAGAAGAGAAGAGAAGAGAAGAGAGCGAGAGAGAGAGATTCAAATGGTCTAGAACTGTACTGTAATTACACTTATAAAACACTGGACTGGTTGTAACAAAATCCAGTCTGCAACACCACTCAGTGCTGGACAAGTGTGTCCCAAATGGCGGAAACATGCCAAAGACTTCCCCCTGCATTGCAATTTAATAGTTCAAATCAAATTAGTCTTAATATGTAGTAAACATAGTTGTACACATGGACTGGTTGTACACATATACAAACGAAAATTCAAATAGTTTAGAACTGTACTGTATTTACAACTATAAAACACTGGATTGGTTGTAACAAAACCAGGCTGCTACACCACATCTTCTCCACTCATACTGGAACAGAAGGGAGAGCTCTTTTCACTGGCATAGCTTAGTTTTCAAGCTTTGAGTTTTTCTCGACAGTTCACCTGCATCCAGCTCCATGATAATCTATTGAAATGCCTCAAAGGTGTAGCGGAGCTTTTGTAGGGTACTGCAAGTTCAAGGCATAAAAGAGCCCAAACAACGTTGCAGAAGCAAGTGCTACATTCTCAAGATCTTGAAGCACCATCACACCCTCGAGGACTATCCTGACGTCAGAGGGTTCACTGCTGGTAGTGTCTCTCACAACATAGGTCCCCACTGTTGTTCTCGATCCCCACTTGTTTCTCTCTATGGCACTGAGGAAATCGGTGTCAGCCATTTCCTGGTCAAAAGAAAAGATACAATTCTTTAATGATAGGTTCAACATCTTGAAACTTGGCTTGTAAACAATTCAACAGTGTAATAATTTCTAACTTCAGCCAGGACAAATCTTTCATAGATCCGATGCCCCACTGTTTATGACCTCCAACCCAGGCAAAGCCGCTGCAGGGCGGAAGGTTATGTTTTCTCCCCTGTGTGTGTTTGATTGTCGGTCTGTATGTGTGTGAACAGGATTACCAAAAAGTACCAGCCCGATTTGTATGAAACTTGGTGGAGGGGTGTAGCATGGGCCAACATTGTAGGCCTTCTGGCAGATTCTCCCTTTTTTGCACAGTGAAGCACTGTAACACTTTAGTCGCATACACTTACCACGTACTACTGCACAAGATCCTCAGGATCCTCGCTGAGGTAAATGCAGAGTCCTTTGATGACATATTCACATCCAGCATCAATATCTTCCTTAAGGATATATAAAGCACAAGGCAGTATTTTAACTGAGATGTCAACATGGACACAAATGTGATGGTTGTGATGACATTTAAGTTAGAATTCTTACCGTCACCATGGCAGACATGTCTTTCAGCTTCTATCCCTGCTGCCCCGATCTCTTCTCAAATATTTTCAGCAGATTTGCAGTGTGTAGGTCCAGCTGTGAGAGAAATCTTGACTGTAGAGGTATGGTCGTTACGCGTTTGAACTCTGCATTGATCTGAAACATGGAACAATATGGCACACTGATGTACACACAAGACATTTGTTGAAACACATTTGGCCAACCATTAGCTTAACAGTTTAATCTACCACACAAGAATTATTAAGAAGTCATACCTGTAGGAGCTGGTTGTAATAATCAAATCTAATCAATATAAACTATAATAATAATCGAATCAATATAAACTATAATCTGTTTTAATCTAACTAGGATACTTGTAATATCCGTGTGGTCCTTTTGCCAATAAATGCTATCCTTTCCCGGTTTTCTGCTACATGCCGCCAAAAAGCGTTTTTTTTTGGCGGTATTAAAGAAGCGGTAAATATTCATATATTAGCCGTGTCATTGTTTAAAACGGAGCTACAAAACTGGGGGAAACGTAGCGGTTTATAGTCCGCAAAATTACGGTATAAGCTTAATTTGATAAAAATGTAATGTGCTAGTTTGATGAAACATCCAATGGTGGATCAAAGTACACAAGTTAAAAGAGAAACAGTTTTTTACCACTTTGGCTATGTGCTCTTCTTACCTCAACAGCCTGCTCCACTCTTGTTAACTGTCTCTGAAAAAGAATGAGGAGCTATTAGTGACAGACAATGATAAGAGATAGTAGTCTCTCAAATACTCATGCATATCCCTCGATATGTAAAGATCGCCAAATTAAAAACACATAATTTGCGCTTTCCCTAAGATATCAAATACTTCCTTGTCTGTGATGCAAAGCTTTTTGGAGAAAAGACTGCTTTGAAATGACTTAGTTGCTGCAGCTTGAGGCTAAAATTAGCTCACTTGACTTTCGTGCATATTCGCGGCAAAATAGCTGCGTATTCTCGGTCAAATAATTCACACGCTATACCTCTTAACGACATTTGGGGACCGTTAAACGAAAACTATACACTACTTGTCTGTGAGACTTATGTCGGAGACACTTGCACAGGGAGACACGCTAACTGTGGATTGCCGCCAGTTTCATGTGGGCACCCCCACATAAGTTATTAAGGGGGCTAACACACAAAAGTATTACACAAGTTCAGACAAACCTACTCAATTCACAGGTTTCCCACAAAATAGTGTCACTAGCAAGCTAGTCTCATGGTGTAGTTAGTAGGCTATCTTCAATGGTAGAGGAAGATTAGTACTTGCCTAGCATGTGATAGCCAAAGCTAAGCCTAATGCTAACTTTAACTTATTTTTTACTTTCACCAATGGTGAAAGACAAGCCGTCTCTTAATAACCAGGTAGCTATTATAAGTCATGTATACTTACATATTTGAGATGAGTGATGGCTGGACACGTGTGGATAAATCCGAAATTTCTTACACTGAGCTGAGCCGTTGAATGACTGATTCTTGGAGCCGTTGTTGAATGAGTTTGAGTGACGTCTGCAATTGCGCTGTTATCGCGAGACATAATTTGAAAGCTGATAGGCTAAATCTACTCGATTGATTCACTTTATCCCAACGTGATCTAAATAAGTTCATGTTCACTTTCTGCATAGATTCTACACAATGCAATCACGTTTGGCCAAAGAACTTGAAACAATTGTTTAAAATACACACAATATGCTTAGCTTAATCCAACAGATGGCCAATGTCCTTTTTTTCAGTGTATGCAACATCCACTCTCCAACATGATAGCCACTCGTTCAGCCCATAGAGATCGAACGGAACTTCCACAGAGACTGGAAGGGTGGGTGTGGGGTAGGGCTGGGCGATATGACGATATATATCGTGAGGACGATAGAAACGTGTCTATCGTGACCTTTCTCCTCTATCGTTTCTATCGTGATAAACTTTTTTTCATTATACAGTCAGCTGGCAGCTTCAGTGGCTGCTAGCAACGTTTAGCTATCGCTGCTAGTTGAGATTCAACGGTGTGTCGCTGGTTTCCCTGGTAACGGACAGACGGTTAGCAGCTAGCCCTGGGTCTACTCTACCTTCTGATTGACGCTCTTTGCCCTGCCATCCACGGACAACTCAGTTTGACCCATCTCTCTGGACCATCGAGGTACTGGGTTCCAGTTTTATTGAGTTATTATCCTGACATTACACACACATACATAACAAGGAGCTCCTTCTCGAACTGAACGGCATTATACAAACATTCGTATCGCTCACACACACCGCCAGCGCAGCCGCTTGCCGGAGCTGCACAGCACTCTGTGGATTGACAAATACGTCATCGTACGTATTCTGAGCTGTGACCATCGACTTTTGAACTCTGAACTCATACATCTATTCGGAACACAAAGAACTGTAAAATACATCGGGATTGTATTGCCATATTGTTATATTGTTATTGCATTAGTTAAGTTGTTTATTGATTGTATATTTATAGCAAGCGTGAACGAGAGAGTGATTGGGCATTAGGCCACTGATATTGAATGGGTATGAAAATAGTTATTAAAGCAAATATTTAGAGTAGGTTCATTGAATGTATCTATAATAATTAATATTAGTACATGTCTTATTTAATACTGAATGGCTTTTATCTCTTCATTATATTTAATATTAGTCAATATTACAGGGGAGTGAGATCTTAGTTACACACTCTATCTACACATCATTTTAGTAGCGGATTAATGCTCCCGCTACATTTTTTCCATTATTATATCATTATCGTGATATATATCGCTATCGTGATATAAAATAATCCATATCGTGATATATGTTTTTTTCCATATCGCCCAGCCCTAGTGTGGGGATGGCCCGAGTGCTGGCGAAGTAACTCGTTTCCTTTAGGAAAGGGGGTCAGACTCCAACCCCCCGAGAGGGTCTGTAACGAGCGCATTGAGCCTGCCATCTGCCCCGCTCGCCAAGCTAAAAGTGTCCCAATTTAGTGCCTCTTCGTCGGTCTAACTACAGTCCCGGGTGGGGGGATAGCCAGCTGCTTAACATAACTGCCATTCAGAACCAATGGTAATGCTACCAAGCTAGGCTAGCTAGGTATGCTAACTGTCGGTATACATCGTGAAAAACCACCAAAATACTCATGTCACTTGCTTTAATTTGAGAATGGCATGTTATTAGTACATTTAATATCAGTACAGTTGTTTAATTACTGCTGATATTTACATTTACGGTCTGTAGCCTTGTGGTCTACTGACTCTGCTACCGTAGCCAGCGTAACCATTATGTCCGCCATTGTTTTCGAAATAAAACGAAAAGCACCGGTTAGGGAAAGGCGCACAGAGTTATGGGTAATAAATGCCGCCATTAGGGCATCAACTCATACAAGGCTGATTAGTTGAATTACTGTCCTCACCAAAATGTTGAATCAACTCAGTCTAAGCTAGTAGAGTCAACAAATTAGTTATGTTCACTATTTATTTTTAAGTAAAGTTAGCTATTATGTTTTACGGTGAACACAGGCGTGTTTGGAGTAGTAATGGAGTGTTTGGGGTAGTAATGGCGAACATAGGTGTGATTGGGGGAGTAGTATTGAACACAGGCGTGTTTGGGGTAGTAGTGGTGAACACAGGCGTGTTTGGGGTAGTAATGGTGAACATAGCCGTGTTTGGGGTAGTAGTGGTGAACATACTGTAGGTGTGTTTGGGGTAGTAATGGTGAACACAGGCGTGTTTGGGGTAGTAATGGTGAACATAGGTGTGATTTGTTGTAGTAATGTCTCTGTTCTGAATCTTCAGTGCAAAAGTTTCTCTGTTTTGATAAGTGTGGAATAAAATTGTATGCTGTTATTGCAGTCTTTGTATTCTTTTTTTTACCCCATCTGTGTGACAATGCTGAGGTTGGCTTTTCCTAAATAACCTGCCTCGAAAGACAACCAGAAACAATAAGACTTTGCTGACAGGAAACATGGGTCAAAACAAGTGCATGGCTGTTATTTAAGCTCTGTTTTATTTCTGGGATTGGCCATGACAGCTCCGAGATTGAAAATGGAGGATCGGAGAGATGGGGGAAAAAAAAGACAAGCACAGTAGCAAACCAGATTGTGTGTGTGTGTGTGTGTGTGTGTGTGTGTGTGTGTGTGTGTGTGTGTGTGTGTGTGTGTGTGTGTGCGCGTGCGTGTGTGCGTGTGTGTGTGTGCGTGTGTGTGTGTGTGTGTGTGTGTGTGTGTGTGTGTGTGTGTTTGATACCCGAGGAGAGTCAGCAGACATAAATCCAGTCTGACAGGAAGTGTTCTCCAAGCCCAGACGTATACAAGCTGTATGCAGATTGTTCACCAGGCCCAATAGTCACGCTTTATTTATCACGCAGGCTGTCTATTCATTCTGTATATTGCTTTAGTACTGAAACACATGTGTGAACACACACACACACACACACGTGAACACATACACATGCACACACACACACAGAAGCACACACACACACACACACACAGTCACACACAAACAGAGAGAGAGAGGGAGAGAGATTGTAAATTCACACACAAACACCCATTTATAACATTTACATATATTTACATACATACACATATGTTAACACACACACCAAGGGAGAGAGAGAGAGAGAGAGAGAGAGAGAGAGGGAGAGCCCCACTCCTATCATTCTAAAGCCCTGCAATACCAAGAGATGAGCAAAGAAACCCCTCACTTAGCTCATCCTGAGCCTAAGTTCTCCAGACACCTCAGGACCAAGACAGAAAGGCACCTGAATTTGGGATAAATCAAATTTCAAAACCAAAAAGGCAAAATGACATAGCACATTGGAAAACACAGACGAAAATACATGTAGGTAAAACATGATTCTATTTGGCACTAAACAGAATTTATACTATAGACTTTACTATACCCTATTTGACCATTACAGACAAAAATCTGAAGTTCCACATTGACAAAGGACAGATTCAGTGAACACAGCCTGGCCATAGAGGAGAGTAGGTACAGACTAATCTGGCTGCCCAAAGAAAACAGACTGTCCGTCCCCCCCCCCTACACACACACACACACAACTAGAGACAGCTGCATTTCCTGACGGTGCACAAAATATGACAGCAGGAGAAACTAGAATGCGTTTCGTGAACGAACTGCGAGAGTGTGCTTGCTCTGTGACAGAGAGAACAAGTGCCAATGAATTAACATGTATTTACATCTACTCAATCAGTGTAGTGGGGCCTTCTTCCAATATATTTTAGCAAGCAACCAAGCTCAACCATTATATTTTGGCTCCACTGACGTTTAGACATATGAGGGTATCTTTGTTGTTCTGTTTTTGTTTGTTTGTTTGCTTGTTTATTGTGAAAGGGTCTAGTGTGTTACATTTGGTCATAGCCTAATAGTTCCAGAGTCTCGTTATACTGACTTACTGAGCTAAGTGAATTGTTGAAATTGTTATCTTGGTAAAAGGAAACATCTCTGCAACAATATTGGAATGAATGCGGTTACATAGCCAGCTTTACTTAAAGTTTATTGTAAGATAGGCCTATATGTTAGACTTAATGCACTTAGAGTTAGACTGTAGGTCTAGTATCAAACGTAAGCAACACTTTTACTGTATAGCTAGAGAGCACGTGATCACATTGGTTTATAGTCTGTCAAATTAGTTCTAGTTATTGGTGTTCGTTGGCATAAAAAGTTAGTCTTCTCTTATAAGCCTATAGTACATCTGATTAGAGCTAGCAACCATGAAAAACCTCTTCTGAAACTAAGAAGGATAACTATGACTAAATGTGACTAAAACTAATATGCATTTTTGTCTTAAGACTGAATCTAAAATAGCTGCCAAAATTAATACATCTCAGTGTTCATTTTGGCAGCTATTTTAGATTCAGCAGCTATTTTAGATTCAGTGCATATTAGTTTTAGTCACATTTAGTCATAGTTATCCTTCTTAGTTTCAGTCTAGTTTTCGAAAACTGAGCACACTACAACGGCTACGCTGTGTGTACATCCTCAAACGTTTTTCAGTTAACCTAATGATTCAAGGTCTCTCATGAATCATTACTCCCAGGACACGGGTTAATGTTAACTCACGCTATCGGTCACAACAAGTTACTTGGGATATGCTACCTCATAGTTAGCTAACGTTAGCTAGCTAAACGTTTACAGAGGCTAACGTGAAGCTTCAATCAAAAATTATTAGCTAGCTTTCCAAGCTAGCTGACACAACCTAAACACTCGACTGCCCCTTTGAAGTCAACTTAACGTTGGCTAATATATTCTAATAACTAGTTATCATTGACAGTTACAAGCTAATTTACCAAACTCCTTTCTGTCCTAAATTGAGCAGTTGCTGGTGTGAGCTACAATATGGGAGCTAGCAAAGCCATTTCTAGCTCTACTTCACAATACTGCTGCCTAGTGTAATAAGTTAACGTAAAACATAAATGTTTATAAAGTATCAGACATAAACAGGATACAACACACCAGTTACCAATTGATATTATGTGTTTATATATACCGAAAATGTCAGTAAATCCAGATGATGATTATGCTGCTGCTGCTGTTGGTCCCGTCGCAGGTCCCGTCGAAAACCCTGGAGTCGCGACCCTGTCAGTTGTTTCCATGTGAAATCAATGGAATGCTTCACTTTTTGGCGCCGTATTGACAACTGTCTGTCACTCGCACACTGTGCTTGTAAATTATTTTTCAAGTTTGCACGTACCTATTTATGCGAGTGAAATACTCGCACTGTAGAGCCCTGGAAGGTGTCTCCTACAGTTGAATGGAGAACGACTGATAGAGCGGGTGACGTCACAATGGCTCAACCTTCCCCATGTTAGTCAATGAGAGAAAAAGGGGATGAAAAAATGGAATAAAAAAGGAGTGACAAGGAGTACCGCCACGAAAAGTCATAGCAGCTTGCACCGGATCGGGCCGGACGTTTTGGTGTTTGAATGGCGTCTCTAGCTCAATCGGGCGAGGAGTAGTTAGCTGCAAGAAAAACGTACGGAATAAATAAATAAACTAGAATGCGTTTCGTGAACGAACTGCGAGAGTGTGCTTGCTCTGCAGTGCAGTGGCCGAGTGCGCATATGTTGTTGAGGGGCCTCACAGACTGATATCTGAGAACAAAATCTGTATAGTACTGTGTTTTCTGTGGTCATAGTCATAATAGTTCCAGAGTTTCGTTATACTGACTTACTGAGCTAAGTGAATTATTGAAATTGTTATCTTGGTAAAAGGAAACATCTCTGCAACAATATTGGAATGAATGCGGTTACATAGTCAGCTTTACTTAAAGTGTATTGTAAGATATAGCTTGTTAGACTTAATGCACTAAGAGTTAGACTGTAGGTCTAGTATCTAACGTAAGCAACACTTTTACTGTATAGATAGAGAGCACGTGTATCACATTGGTTTATAGTCTGTCAAATTAGTTGTAGTTATTGGTGTTCGTTGGCATAAAAAGTTAGTCTTCTCTTATAAGCCTATAGTACATCTGATTAGAGCTAGCAACCATGAAAAACCTCTTCTGAAACTAAGAAGGATAACTATGACTAAATGTGACTAAAACTAATATGCATTTTTGTCTTAAGACTGAATCTAAAATAGCTGCCAAAATTAATACATCTCAGTGTTCATTTTGGCAGCTATTTTAGATTCAGCAGCTATTTTAGATTCAGTGCATATTAGTTTTAGTCACATTTAGTCATAGTTATCCTTCTTAGTTTCAGTCTAGTTTTCGAAAACTGAGCACACTACAACAGCTACGATGTGTCCAGGTACATCTTCAAACGTTTTTCAGTTAACCTAATGATTCAAGGTCTCTCATGAATCATTACTCCCAGGACACGGGTTAATGTTAACTCACGCTATCGGCCACAAGTTAACCATTCTTTCAGTATAAGCAACTTTTGCATAGCCCCGCACAGCTAGGATAGCTCACGTTACCGTAGTAGGAATACAAGCATTAGAGCACTATATCCACACAACTAAATTCATGAATTACTTCACAGGTTTACTTAACAACTTGAATTAAGGAAAATGATCCCCCGTTACGGCTAGCTGAAACTGCCAGTGGATACTCCCGTTACGTAGTGTTAGTTAGCCTTTAGCCCCGTACTCAGATGTTACAGCTGCTTAACACAGCTAGGATAGCTAACGTTACCGTAGTGGGAATACAAGCTTTAGCTCACTATATCCACACAACTAAATTCATGAAATACTTCAAAGGTTTACTTCACAACTTGAATTAAGGAAAATGGCGTCTCCAACGTTAACGTAACGTTATTTTATATGTTAGCTGCTACCATTAAAATTTCAGTCAGTAGGCTACACTGAAAATGCTGCCATTCAACTCACCTTAACGAAGTGGAAATACGGTAGCTAGGTTAGAAACTGTAGTTACTCTTATTCTTTCTCGAAGTTGAATTGAGAGGGACAGAGAAATACGGTTCCTCTTATTCTTTTTCAAAGTTGAATTGAGAGGGACAGAGAAAATGCGGTTCCTTGGTTTTGGCGGTGTCAGTGAGAAGCACAGCTGCAAGCCAGTTTAATGACCCTATTATGACGTCACAATGGCAGAGACCTCTGCCATGCAAGTCTATGGAGAAAAAAGGGGATGAAAAAGAGGGATAAAAAAGGAGTGACATGGGGTACCGCCACGAAAAGTCATAGCAGCTTGCACCGGATCGGGCCGGACGTTTTGGTGTTTGAATGGCGTCTCTAGCTCAATCGGGCGAGGAGTAGTTAGCTGCAAGAAAAACGTACGGAATAAATAAATAAATAAAGAAATAAAGAAAACTTGACGATAACAATACTGTGCTTCCCTTCGGGCAAGCACACTAATAAAGAAATAAAGAAAACTTGACGATAACAATACTGTGCTTCCCTTCGGGCAAGCACACTAATAAACTAGAATGCGTTTCGTGAACGAACTGTGAGAGTGTGCTTGCTCTGTGACAGAGAGAACAAGTGCCTATGAATTAACATGTATTTACATCTACTCAATCAGTGTAGTGGGGCCTTATTCCAATATATTTTAGCAAGCAACCAAGCTCAACCATTATATTTTGGCTCCACTGACGTTTAGACATATGAGGGTATCTCAGAGTTTCGTTATACTGACTTACTGAGCTAAGTGAATTGTTGAAATTGCTATCTTGGTAAAAGGAAACATCTCTGCAACAATATTAGAATGAATGCGGTTACATAGCCAGCTTTACTTAAAGTTTATTGTAAGATAGGCCTATATGTTAGACTTAATGCAGTTAGAGTTAGTCTGTAGGTGTAGTATCAAACGTAAGCAACACTTTTACTGTATAGATAGAGAGCACGTGTATCACATTGGTTTATAGTCTGTCAAATTAGTTCTAGTTATTAGTGTGCTTGCCCGAAGGGAAGCACAGTATTGTTATCGTCAAGTTTTCTTTATTTATTTATTAGTGTGCTTGCCCGAAGGGAAGCACAGTATTGTTATCGTCAAGTTTTCTTTATTTATTTATTTATTTATTCTCCCCGTTTTTCTTGCAGCTAACTCCTCCTCGCCCGTTTGAGCTAGAGACGCCATTCAAACACCAAAATGTCCGGCCCGATCCGGTGCAGGTTGCTATGACTTTTCGTGGCGATACTCTTTGCCACTCCTTTTTTATCCCTCTTTTTCATCCCCTTTTTCTCTCATTGACTAACATGGGGAAGGTTGAGCCATTGTGACGTCACGCACTCTAGCCAACTGACATTAGATCAGTTGACATAGGAGAAGCTCTCTTAAATGCCAGAAGTGGTTAGATAGAGAGTGCAAAATATTAAAACGAATGTAGTGGCAACAGTTTCAGGTACAGTTTATACACCCGCTCTAACAGTGTTAACCAGTATGTGAGTAACGTGGGTTTTATTAAGGCATAGCGTGTGTAATGTGTAGCTATTTCATTCCGTTTGTTAACCTTTCCGGCTGTCTGTATACCAGCAGCAGAGCGGAGCATTTCACTCCCCTGCAATCTCGGAATGAAATAGCTACACAATACACACGCTATGCTTTAATGAAATTCACGTTTTACGAGACACCAACAGAGGCACAACCGACAAGTCTTACCATTGAAGATCTTTGACGTTCGGTCTGAAACTTCATCCAGCCATCCAGGTTAATCCAAGTTGTTATGGAGAACGACAGTTGCATCAATCATATTTCATTAAAACTTCACACTTCTTACATTGGACATATCCACCAGCCTAATTAGAATCTGCATTGTCTACTGAGCAGAAAATTCTCCATACAGTGGATTTCCCTTCGTTTAGTATCATTTTAAACTTTCCAGATGACTGTATTGCCCTCGCTCGTCAAGTGATACGTGTCCAGAAACAAGGCTCCTTTGACTGGATAGCCAGAGCTAGCATAACTGCCATTGAAATCCAATGGTAATGCTACCTAGCTAGGTATGCTAATTGTCGGTATCCATCGTTAACTCGCTAATCGTTAACCATCATGTCACTGGCTTTAATTTAAGAATGGCATGTTAGTAGTACATTTAATATCAGTACACTTGATTCATTACTGCTGATGTGTTACTTATATATGTTACTTATTAGCAGCTAGCTACCTAGCTAGCCACTGTGTTCCGATGTGTTTTCAGTTAGCGTTAGCGGCAAGCTAGCTGCTGTAAAAGTTGAGTTGAGCTTCAGTTAAGACGCTGCGTACCGTACTTCATCATCACATTCGATTATTTATTACAAACAAATTCGAATTCAGCTGTAGGCATGAGACCTGTATCTTGGAGACTAATTGCATCCACAATGTAAGTACTGCAAGCTAGACTACTATGCAGTTGACACAACACAGGAGGTCCCTGGGCCTGAGAAGGGAAGGGAATGAGTTTAATGTGGCTATAATATGGAATTTTAAATGTGCCTAAAACTAGACTAAATTGTAATGAGTTTTCGAAAACTAGACTGAAACTAAGAAGGATAACTATGACTAAATGTGACTAAAACTAATATGCATTTTTGTCTTAAGACTGAATCTAAAAATAGCTGCCAAAATGAACACTGAGATAGGGGACCCCTTAATCTGCAATTCATGGTTGCTAGCTCTAATCAGATGTACTACCTAGGCTTATAAGAGAAGACTAACTTTGTATGGCAACGAACACCAATAACTAGAACTAATTTGACAGACTACAAACCAATGTGATACACGTGCTCTCTATCTATACAGTAAAAGTGTTGCTTACGTTTGATACTACACCTACAGACAAACTCTAACTGCATTAAATCTAACATATAGGCCTATCTTACAATAAACTTTAAGTAAAGCTGGCTATGTAACCGCATTCATTCCAATATTGTTGCAGAGATGTTTCCTTTTACCAAGATAGCAATTTCAACAATTCACTTAGCTCAGTAAGTCAGTATAACGAAACTCTGAGATACCCTCATATGTCTAAACGTCAGTGGAGCCAAAATATAATGGTTGAGCTTGGTTGCTTGCTAAAATATATTGGAAGAAGGCCCCACTACACTGATTGAGTAGATGTAAATACATGTTAATTCATAGGCACTTGTTCTCTCTGTCACAGAGCAAGCACACTCTCGCAGTTCGTTCACGAAACGCATTCTAGTTTATTTATTTATTCTCCCCGTTTTTCTTGCAGCTAACTCCTCCTCGCCCGTTTGAGCTAGAGACGCCATTCAAACACCAAAATGTCCGGCCCGATCCGGTGCAGGTTGCTATGACTTTTCGTGGCGATACTCTTTGCCACTCCTTTTTTATCCCTCTTTTTCATCCCCTTTTTCTCTCATTGACTAACATGGGGAAGGTTGAGCCATTGTGACGTCACGCACTCTAGCCAACTGACATTAGATCAGTTGACATAGGAGAAGCTCTCTTAAATGCCAGAAGTGGTTAGATAGAGAGTGCAAAATATTAAAACGAATGTAGTGGCAACAGTTTCAGGTACAGTTTATACACCCGCTCTAACAGTGTTAACCAGTATGTGAGTAACGTGGGTTTTATTAAGGCATAGCGTGTGTAATGTGTAGCTATTTCATTCCGTTTGTTAACCTTTCCGGCTGTCTGTATACCAGCAGCAGAGCGGAGCATTTCACTCCCCTGCAATCTCGGAATGAAATAGCTACACAATACACACGCTATGCTTTAATAAAATTCACGTTTTACGAGACACCAACAGAGGCACAACCGACAAGTCTTACCATTGAAGATCTTTGACGTTCGGTCTGAAACTTCATCCAGCCATCCAGGTTAATCCAAGTTGTTATGGAGAACGACAGTTGCATCAATCATATTTCATTAAAACTTCACACTTCTTACATTGGACATATCCACCAGCCTAATTAGAATCTGCATTGTCTACTGAGCAGAAAATTCTCCATACAGTAGATTTCCCTTCGTTTAGTATCATTTTAAACTTTCCAGATGACTGTATTGCCCTCGCTCGTCAAGTGATACGTGTCCAGAAACAAGGCTCCTTTGACTGGATAGCCAGAGCTAGCATAACTGCCATTGAAATCCAATGGTAATGCTACCTAGCTAGGTATGCTAATTGTCGGTATCCATCGTTAACTCGTTAATCGTTAACCATCATGTCACTGGCTTTAATTTAAGAATGGCATGTTAGTAGTACATCTAGTAGTACATTTAATATCAGTACACTTGATTCATTACTGCTGATGTGTTACTTATATATGTTACTTATTAGCAGCTAGCTACCTAGCTAGCCACTGTGTTCCGATGTGTTTTCAGTTAGCGTTAGCGGCAGCTAACTGCTGTAATAGTTGAGTTGAGCTTCAGTTAAGACGCTGCGTACCGTACTTCATCATCACATTCGATTATTTATTACAAACAAATTCGAATTCAGCTGTAGGCATGAGATCTGTATCTTGGAGACTAATTGCATCCACAATGTAAGTACTGCAAGCTAGACTACTATGCAGTTGACACAACACAGGAGGTCCCTGGGCCTGAGAAGGGAAGGGAATGAGTTTAATGTGGCTATAATATGGAATTTTAAATGTGCCTAAAACTAGACTAAATTGTAATGAGTTTTCGAAAACTAGACTGAAACTAAGAAGGATAACTATGACTAAATGTGACTAAAACTAATATGCATTTTTGTCTTAAGACTGAATCTAAAAATAGCTGCCAAAATGAACACTGACATAGGGGACCCCTTAATCTGCAATTCATGGTTGCTAGCTCTAATCAGATGTACTACCTAGGCTTATAAGAGAAGACTAACTTTGTATGGCAACGAACACCAATAACTAGAACTAATTTGACAGACTATAAACCAATGTGATACACGTGCTCTCTATCTATACAGTAAAAGTGTTGCTTACGTTTGATACTACACCTACAGACTAACTCTAACTGCATTAAGTCTAACATATAGGCCTATCTTACAATAAACTTTAAGTAAAGCTGGCTATGTAACCGCATTCATTCTAATATTGTTGCAGAGATGTTTCCTTTTACCAAGATAGCAATTTCAACAATTCACTTAGCTCAGTAAGTCAGTATAACGAAACTCTGAGATACCCTCATATGTCTAAACGTCAGTGGAGCCAAAATATAATGGTTGAGCTTGGTTGCTTGCTAAAATATATTGGAATAAGGCCCCACTACACTGATTGAGTAGATGTAAATACATGTTAATTCATAGGCACTTGTTCTCTCTGTCACAGAGCAAGCACACTCTCACAGTTCGTTCACGAAACGCATTCTAGTTGGTGTTCGTTGCCATACAAAGTTAGTCTTCTCTTATAAGCCTAGGTAGTACATCTGATTAGAGCTAGCAACCATGAATTGCAGATTAAGGGGTCCCCTATGTCAGTGTTCATTTTGGCAGCTATTTTTAGATTCAGTCTTAAGACAAAAATGCATATTAGTTTTAGTCACATTTAGTCATAGTTATCCTTCTTAGTTTCAGTCTAGTTTTCGAAAACTCATTACAATTTAGTCTAGTTTTAGGCACATTTAAAATTCCATATTATAGCCACATTAAACTCATTCCCTTCCCTTCTCAGGCCCAGGGACCTCCTGTGTTGTGTCAACTGCATAGTAGTCTAGCTTGCAGTACTTACATTGTGGATGCAATTAGTCTCCAAGATACAGATCTCATGCCTACAGCTGAATTCGAATTTGTTTGTAATAAATAATCGAATGTGATGATGAAGTACGGTACGCAGCGTCTTAACTGAAGCTCAACTCAACTATTACAGCAGTTAGCTGCCGCTAACGCTAACTGAAAACACATCGGAACACAGTGGCTAGCTAGGTAGCTAGCTGCTAATAAGTAACATATATAAGTAACACATCAGCAGTAATGAATCAAGTGTACTGATATTAAATGTACTACTAGATGTACTACTAACATGCCATTCTTAAATTAAAGCCAGTGACATGATGGTTAACGATTAACGAGTTAACGATGGATACCGACAATTAGCATACCTAGCTAGGTAGCATTACCATTGGATTTCAATGGCAGTTATGCTAGCTCTGGCTATCCAGTCAAAGGAGCCTTGTTTCTGGACACGTATCACTTGACGAGCGAGGGCAATACAGTCATCTGGAAAGTTTAAAATGATACTAAACGAAGGGAAATCTACTGTATGGAGAATTTTCTGCTCAGTAGACAATGCAGATTCTAATTAGGCTGGTGGATATGTCCAATGTAAGAAGTGTGAAGTTTTAATGAAATATGATTGATGCAACTGTCGTTCTCCATAACAACTTGGATTAACCTGGATGGCTGGATGAAGTTTCAGACCGAACGTCAAAGATCTTCAATGGTAAGACTTGTCGGTTGTGCCTCTGTTGGTGTCTCGTAAAACGTGAATTTTATTAAAGCATAGCGTGTGTATTGTGTAGCTATTTCATTCCGAGATTGCAGGGGAGTGAAATGCTCCGCTCTGCTGCTGGTATACAGACAGCCGGAAAGGTTAACAAACGGAATGAAATAGCTACACATTACACACGCTATGCCTTAATAAAACCCACGTTACTCACATACTGGTTAACACTGTTAGAGCGGGTGTATAAACTGTACCTGAAACTGTTGCCACTACATTCGTTTTAATATTTTGCACTCTCTATCTAACCACTTCTGGCATTTAAGAGAGCTTCTCCTATGTCAACTGATCTAATGTCAGTTGGCTAGAGTGCGTGACGTCACAATGGCTCAACCTTCCCCATGTTAGTCAATGAGAGAAAAAGGGGATGAAAAAGAGGGATAAAAAAGGAGTGGCAAAGAGTATCGCCACGAAAAGTCATAGCAACCTGCACCGGATCGGGCCGGACATTTTGGTGTTTGAATGGCGTCTCTAGCTCAAACGGGCGAGGAGGAGTTAGCTGCAAGAAAAACGGGGAGAATAAATAAATAAACTAGAATGCGTTTCGTGAACGAACTGCGAGAGTGTGCTTGCTCTGTGACAGAGAGAACAAGTGCCTATGAATTAACATGTATTTACATCTACTCAGTCAGTATAGTGGGGCCTTCTTCCAATATATTTTAGCAAGCAACCAAGCTCAACCATTATATTTTGGCTCCACTGACATTTAGACATATGAGGGTATCTTTGTTGTTCTGTTTTTGTTTGTTTGTTTGCTTGTTTATTGTGAAAGGGTGTTACATTTGGTCATAGCCTAATAGTTCCAGAGTTTCGTTATACTGACTTACTGAGCTAAGTGAATTGTTGAAATTGTTATCTTGGTAAAAGGAAACATCTGTGCAACAATATTGGAATGAATGCGGTTACATAGCCAGCTTTACTTAAAGTTTATTGTAAGATAGGCCTATGTTAGACTTAATGCAGTTAGAGTTAGACTGTAGGTCTAGTATCAAACGTAAGCAACACTTTTACTGTATAGATAGAGAGCACGTGTATCACATTGGTTTATAGTCTGTCAAATTAGTTCTAGTTATTGGTGTTCGTTGGCATAAAAAGTTTGTCTTCTCTTATAAGCCTAGGTAGTACATCTGATTAGAGTTAGCAACCATGAATTGCAGATTAAGGGGTCCCCTATCTCAGTGTTCATTTTGGCAGCTATTTTTAGATTCAGTCTAAAGACAAAAATGCATATAAGTTTTAGTCAGATTTAGTCATAGTTATCCTTCTTAGTTTCAGTCTAGTTTTCGAAAACTCATTACAATTTAGTCTAGTTTTAGGCACATTTAAAATTCCATATTATAGCCACATTAAACTCCTTACCTTACCTTCCCTTCTCAGGCCCAGGGACCTCCTGTGTTGTGTCAACTGTAGTAGTCTAGCTTGCAGTACTTAAATTGTGGATGCAATTAGTCTCCAAGATACAGATCTCATGCCTACAGCTGAATTCGAATTTGTTTGTAATAAATAATCGAATGTGATGATGAAGTACGGTACGCAGCGTCTTAACTGAAGCTCAACTCAACTATTACAGCAGCTAGCTTAGCTTGCCGCTAATACTAACTGAAAACACATTGGAACTCATAGTGGCTAGCTAGGTAGCTAGCTGCTAATAAGTAACATATATAAGTAACACATCAGCAGTAATGAATCAAGTGTACTGATATTATATGTACTACTAAATGTACTACTAACATGCCATTCTTAAATTAAAGCCAGTGACATGATGGTTAACGATTAACGAGTTAACGATGGATACCGACAATTAGCATACCTAGCTAGGTAGCATTACCATTGGATTTCAATGGCAGTTATGCTAGCTATGGCTATCCAGACAAAGGGCCTTGTTTCTGGACACGTATCACTTGACGAGCAATACAGTCATCTGGAAAGTTTAAAATGATACTAAACGAAGGGAAATCTACTGTATGGAGATATTTCTGCTCAGTAGACAATGCAGATTCTAATTAGGCTGGTGGATATGTCCAATGTAATAAGTGTGAAGTTTTAATGAAATGATTGATGCAACTGTCGTTCTCCACAATAACTTGGATTAACCTGGATGGCTGGTTGTAGTTTCAGACCGAACGTCAAAGATCTTCAATGGTAAGACTTGTCGATTGTGCCTCTGTTGGTGTCTCGTAAAACGTGAGTTTTATTAAAGCATAGCGTGTGTATTGTGTAGCTATTTCATTCCGAGATGGCAGGGGAGTGAAATGCTCCGCTCTGCTGCTGGTATACAGACAGCCGGAAAGGTTAACAAACGGAATGAAATAGCTACACATTACACACGCTATGCCTTAATAAAACCCACGTTACTCACATACTGGTTAACACTGTTAGAGCGGGTGTATAAACTGTACCTGAAGCTGTGGCCACTACATTCGTTTTAATATTTTGCACTCTCTATCTAACCACTCGTTCAGGTGTTTTCTTGAGTTGGTACAGCCAACTACTGCATACGTAGTTCCCGAACCACTTTTCCTCGTTAAGTTTTTCATCCTTTTTCACACTGTGTCTCTGCGTCGATATCGGAGATACCTAGCAAAATAAACCTGAGCCTGGGTGAAGGCTAAATAGCTCGCTAGCTATCATCACTCTATTCACGATAGTATCAATAGCATATCTAGGTTTTCTTTGGTGACTGTTGTCGGGCCTTTTTAACTGTCTGAGGGTTGTGAACGTAAACAACTCGCTAGCTATACCTACTACTGTATCATGATATAAAGCTTAATGGTGGTTTTCGATTTACATGATTTTTATGGCATTTAAGAGGTATAAACCTTGATGGTGGTTTTCGATTAGCATGATTGTTATGGCATTTAAGAGAGCTTCTCCTAGCTCAGAGTGTGTGACGTCACAATGGCTCAACCTTCCACCATGTTAGTCAATGAGAGGAAAAGGGGATGAAAAAGAGGAATAAAAAAGGGATGGCAAGTTGTACCGCCACGAAAAGTCATAGCAGCTTGCACCGGATCGGGCCGGACGTTTTGGTGTTTGAATGGCGTCTCTAGCTCAATCGGGCGAGGAGTAGTTAGCTGCAAGAAAAACGTACGGAATAAATAAATAAATAAAGAAAACTTGACGATAACAATACTGTGCTTCCCTTCGGGCAAGCACACTAACTAGAATGCGTTTCGTGAACGAACTGCGAGAGTGTGCTTGCTCTGTGACAGAGAGAACAAGTGCCTATGAATTAACATGTATTTACATCTACTCAATCAGTGTAGTGGGGCCTTCTTCCAATATATTTTAGCAAGCAACCAAGCTCAACCATTATATTTTGGCTCCACTGACGTTTAGACATATGAGGGTATCTCAGAGTTTCGTTATACTGACTTACTGAGCTAAGTGAATTGTTGAAATTGCTATCTTGGTAAAAGGAAACATCTCTGCAACAATATTAGAATGAATGCGGTTACATAGCCAGCTTTACTTAAAGTTTATTGTAAGATAGGCCTATATGTTAGACTTAATGCAGTTAGAGTTAGTCTGTATCAAACGTAAGCAACACTTTTACTGTATAGATAGAGAGCACGTGTATCACATTGGTTTATAGTCTGTCAAATTAGTTCTAGTTATTGGTGTTCGTTGCCATACAAAGTTAGTCTTCTCTTATAAGCCTAGGTAGTACATCTGATTAGAGCTAGCAACCATGAATTGCAGATTAAGGGGTCCCCTATCTCAGTGTTCATTTTGGCAGCTATTTTTAGATTCAGTCTTAAGACAAAAATGCATATTAGTTTTAGTCACATTTAGTCATAGTTATCCTTCTTAGTTTCAGTCTAGTTTTCGAAAACTCATTACAATTTAGTCTAGTTTTAGGCACATTTAAAATTCCATATTATAGCCACATTAAACTCATTCCCTTCCCTTCTCAGGCCCAGGGACCTCCTGTGTTGTGTCAACTGCATAGTAGTCTAGCTTGCAGTACTTACATTGTGGATGCAATTAGTCTCCAAGATACAGGTCTCATGCCTACAGCTGAATTCGAATTTGTTTGTAATAAATAATCGAATGTGATGATGAAGTACGGTACGCAGCGTCTTAACTGAAGCTCAACTAAACTTTTACAGCAGCTAGCTTGCCGCTAACGCTAACTGAAAACACATCGGAACACAGTGGCTAGCTAGGTAGCTAGCTGCTAATAAGTAACATATATAAGTAACACATCAGCAGTAATGAATCAAGTGTACTGATATTAAATGTACTACTAAATGTACTACTAACATGCCATTCTTAAATTAAAGCCAGTGACATGATGGTTAACGATTAGCGAGTTAACGATGGATACCGACAATTAGCATACCTAGCTAGGTAGCATTACCATTGGATTTCAATGGCAGTTATGCTAGCTCTGGCTATCCAGTCAAAGGAGCCTTGTTTCTGGACACGTATCACTTGACGAGCGAGGGCAATACAGTCATCTGGAAAGTTGAAAATGATACTAAACGAAGGGAAATCTACTGTATGGAGAATTTTCTGCTCAGTAGACAATGCAGATTCTAATTAGGCTGGTGGATATGTCCAATGTAAGAAGTGTGAAGTTTTAATGGAATATGATTGATGCAACTGTCGTTCTCCATAACAACTTGGATTAACCTGGATGGCTGGATGAAGTTTCAGACCGAACGTCAAAGATCTTCAATGGTAAGACTTGTCGGTTGTGCCTCTGTTGGTGTCTCGTAAAACGTGAATTTTATTAAAGCATAGCGTGTGTATTGTGTAGCTATTTCATTCCGAGATTGCAGGGGAGTGAAATGCTCCGCTCTGCTGCTGGTATACAGACAGTCGGAAAGGTTAACAAACGGAATGAAATAGCTACACATTACACACGCTATGCCTTAATAAAACCCACGTTACTCACATACTGGTTAACACTGTTAGAGCGGGTGTATAAACTGTACCTGAAACTGTTGCCACTACATTCGTTTTAATATTTTGCACTCTCTATCTAACCACTTCTGGCATTTAAGAGAGCTTCTCCTATGTCAACTGATCTAATGTCAGTTGGCTAGAGTGCGTGACGTCACAATGGCTCAACCTTCCCCATGTTAGTCAATGAGAGAAAAAGGGGATGAAAAAGAGGGATAAAAAAGGAGTGGCAAAGAGTATCGCCACGAAAAGTCATAGCAACCTGAACCGGATCGGGCCGGACATTTTGGTGTTTGAATGGCGTCTCTAGCTCAAACGGGCGAGGAGGAGTTAGCTGCAAGAAAAACGGGGAGAATAAATAAACTAGAAAATGCATTTCCTGAAGGAAATACCAGTGCATGAAATGCAAAGGTTAGGAAAGGAAGAAGAAAAGAAAGAAGAGTGAAAGAAGGAAAGAAGAAAGGAAAGAAGAGTGTAAGAAGGAAAGAAGAGTGAAGAAAGGAAAGTAAAGTGGAAGAAGGAAAGAAGAGTGGATGAAGGAAAAAAGAAAGGCAAGAAGAGTGGAAGAAGGAAAGACAAAAGGAAAGAAGAGTGAAGAAAGGAGAGAAGAGTGGAAGAGGGAAAGAAGAAAGGAAAGAAGAGTGAAAGAAGGAAAGAAGAAAAGAAAGAAGAGTGAAGAAAGGAAAGAAGAGTGGAAGAAGGAAAGAAGAAAAGAAAGAAGAGTGAAATAATGAAAGAAGAAAGGAAAGAAGAGTGAAGGAAGGAAAGAAGAGTGGAAGAAGGAAATAAGGAAAGAAAGAAGAGTGAAAGCAGGAAAGAAGAGTGTAAGAAGGAAAGAAGAGTGAAGAAAGGAAAGAAAAGTGGAAGAAGGAAAGAAGAGTGGATGAAGGAAAAAAGAAAGGCAAGAAGAGTGGAAGAAGGAAAGAAAAATGGAAGAAGAAAATAAGAAAGGAAAGAAGAGTGGAAGAAGGAAAGAAGAGTGAACAAGAGTGGCTCTGGATGAAGAGATAAAGAGAGAGTGAACATATTGAAAAAAGGAGATAAAAATGGAGTGAAGAAGAGAGATTGAGTGTGAGAGAAAGTTGACAGAGAGAAAGATGGAGAGATGGAGAGAAAAAAATAGAGAATGGATGGTGTCTTAATGTTCCTAGTTACAGTTAAATTGAGAGGGACAGAGAGAGAAGAGGTTCTTTGGATTTGGCACAGGTGTCAGTGAAGCATACTAAGGCAGAAGGCAGTAACTTCTATGTTAAAGCTCAGTGGTATGATAACAATGGAATAATGACCCTATTAATTAATCAGTAGTAATACTATTTAATTTATCACAATTACCAATACAATGATTATCTCACACACACACACACACACACACACACACACACACACCATTGAATTATCACATTAAGCACATAAAACAATGAACTTGAATTGTCACATGAAACACATAAAACATCTATGTCAGTCCATTGGGGTGTGTGTGTGTGTGTGTGTGTGTGTGTGTGTGTGTGTGAGAGAGAGAGAGAGAGAGAGAGAGAGAGAACGATAGAGAATGAGGCCCATTTCCCCCCTCCACATCCCCCCGCTCGCCAAGCGAAGTTACCCGATTTAGATGCACCTTTTTCGGACTAGCCACAGGCACTGGGTGGGGGAATAGCCCGATAGCTTAGCATATCTGCCATGCAATTCTAATGGTAATGCTACCTAGCTTGGTATGCTAACTGTCGGTAGCCTATACATCGTGAAATCAACCAAAATACTGATGTCACTGGCTTTAATTTGATAATGGCATGTTAGTAGTACATTTAATATCAGTACATTTGTTTAATTACTGCTGATATTTTACAAATACGTCAAAAACTCATTTTTGACCAAACTTGAAGTTACGGTCTTTTGCCTTAGCACGGCAGAGTAAAGCACAGGTGCAAGCAGTTAAAGACCCTATTATGATGTCATAATGGCCCAATGTAAGTCAATGGGAGAAATTTATATTCGTTTTTCTTTAATATTTTAAAAAGTATAAAGTTTAGAAAAGTGAAAAATACATAGCATAAGTGTCGTTTACAAGACCTACGCGACAAAGTTTGAATGAAGTTTCTACGTTAAGTGGTTCGGGCTGAATTAATCGCAGAAAAAGGTAACAAGAATAACTAGAAAATGCATTTCCTGAAGGAAATACCAGTGCTTGAAATGCAAAAGTAAGGAAAGGAAGAAGAAAAGAAAGAAGAGTGAAAGAAGGAAATAAGAAAGGAAAGAAGAGTGGAAGAAGGAAAGAAGAAAGGAAAGAAGAGTGAAGAAAGGAGAGAAGAGAGGGTGAAGGAAAGAAGAGTGAAAGAAGGAAAGAAGAAAAGAAAGAAGAGTGGAAGAAGAAAAGAAAGAAGAGTGAAGAAAGGAAAGAAGAGTGAAAGAAGGAAATAATAGTTGAAGAAGGAAAGAAGAAAGGAAAGAAGAGTGAAAGAAGGAAAGAAGAAAGGAGAGTGAAGAAAGGAAAGAAAAGTGAAAGAAGGAAAGAAGAGTGGAAGAAGGAAAGAAGAGTGGAAAAGAAAAAGAGAGAGTGAAAATATTGAAAAAAGGAGATAAAAATGGAGTGAAGAAGAGAGATTGAGTGTGAGAGAAAGTAGACTGAGAGGGATAGAGAGAAAGATGGAGAGATGGAGAGAAAAAAAAGTAGAGAATGGAAGGTGTCTTAATGTTCCTAGTTACAGTTAAATTGAGAGGGACAGAGAAGAGGTTCCTTTGATTTGGTGCAGCTGTCAGTGAAGCACAGGTGCAAGCCAGTTTAAAGACCCTATTATGATGTCATAATGGCCCAATGTAAGTCAATGGGAAAATTTAGATTCGTTTTTATTTAATATCTTAAAAAGTATAAAGTTTAGAAAAGTGAAAAATACATAGCATAAGTGTCCTTTACAAGACCTACGCGACAAAGTTTGAATGAAGTTTCTACGTTAAGCGGTTCGGGCTGAATTAATCGCAGAAAAAGGTAACAAGAATAAGAAGAAGAAGAAGCCTAGGAATAACAATACAGGGCATTTCATGCACTGTAATAAACTAGAATGCGTTTCGTGAACGAACTGCGAGAGTGTGCTTGCTCTGTGACAGAGAGAACAAGTGCCTATGAATTAACATGTATTTACATCTACTCAATCAGTGTAGTGGGGCCTTCTTCCAATATATTTTAGCAAGCAACCAAGCTCAACCATTATATTTTGGCTCCACTGACGTTTAGACATATGAGGGTATCTCAGAGTTTCGTTATACTGACTTACTGAGCTAAGTGAATTGTTGAAATTGCTATCTTGGTAAAAGGAAACATCTCTGCAACAATATTAGAATGAATGCGGTTACATAGCCAGCTTTACTTAAAGTTTATTGTAAGATAGGCCTATATGTTAGACTTAATGCAGTTAGAGTTAGTCTGTATCAAACGTAAGCAACACTTTTACTGTATAGATAGAGAGCACGTGTATCACATTGGTTTATAGTCTGTCAAATTAGTTCTAGTTATTGGTGTTCGTTGCCATACAAAGTTAGTCTTCTCTTATAAGCCTAGGTAGTACATCTGATTAGAGCTAGCAACCATGAATTGCAGATTAAGGGGTCCCCTATCTCAGTGTTCATTTTGGCAGCTATTTTTAGATTCAGTCTTAAGACAAAAATGCATATTAGTTTTAGTCACATTTAGTCATAGTTATCCTTCTTAGTTTCAGTCTAGTTTTCGAAAACTCATTACAATTTAGTCTAGTTTTAGGCACATTTAAAATTCCATATTATAGCCACATTAAACTCATTCCCTTCCCTTCTCAGGCCCAGGGACCTCCTGTGTTGTGTCAACTGCATAGTAGTCTAGCTTGCAGTACTTACATTGTGGATGCAATTAGTCTCCAAGATACAGGTCTCATGCCTACAGCTGAATTCGAATTTGTTTGTAATAAATAATCGAATGTGATGATGAAGTACGGTACGCAGCGTCTTAACTGAAGCTCAACTAAACTTTTACAGCAGCTAGCTTGCCGCTAACGCTAACTGAAAACACATCGGAACACAGTGGCTAGCTAGGTAGCTAGCTGCTAATAAGTAACATATATAAGTAACACATCAGCAGTAATGAATCAAGTGTACTGATATTAAATGTACTACTAAATGTACTACTAACATGCCATTCTTAAATTAAAGCCAGTGACATGATGGTTAACGATTAGCGAGTTAACGATGGATACCGACAATTAGCATACCTAGCTAGGTAGCATTACCATTGGATTTCAATGGCAGTTATGCTAGCTCTGGCTATCCAGTCAAAGGAGCCTTGTTTCTGGACACGTATCACTTGACGAGCGAGGGCAATACAGTCATCTGGAAAGTTGAAAATGATACTAAACGAAGGGAAATCTACTGTATGGAGAATTTTCTGCTCAGTAGACAATGCAGATTCTAATTAGGCTGGTGGATATGTCCAATGTAAGAAGTGTGAAGTTTTAATGGAATATGATTGATGCAACTGTCGTTCTCCATAACAACTTGGATTAACCTGGATGGCTGGATGAAGTTTCAGACCGAACGTCAAAGATCTTCAATGGTAAGACTTGTCGGTTGTGCCTCTGTTGGTGTCTCGTAAAACGTGAATTTTATTAAAGCATAGCGTGTGTATTGTGTAGCTATTTCATTCCGAGATTGCAGGGGAGTGAAATGCTCCGCTCTGCTGCTGGTATACAGACAGTCGGAAAGGTTAACAAACGGAATGAAATAGCTACACATTACACACGCTATGCCTTAATAAAACCCACGTTACTCACATACTGGTTAACACTGTTAGAGCGGGTGTATAAACTGTACCTGAAACTGTTGCCACTACATTCGTTTTAATATTTTGCACTCTCTATCTAACCACTTCTGGCATTTAAGAGAGCTTCTCCTATGTCAACTGATCTAATGTCAGTTGGCTAGAGTGCGTGACGTCACAATGGCTCAACCTTCCCCATGTTAGTCAATGAGAGAAAAAGGGGATGAAAAAGAGGGATAAAAAAGGAGTGGCAAAGAGTATCGCCACGAAAAGTCATAGCAACCTGAACCGGATCGGGCCGGACATTTTGGTGTTTGAATGGCGTCTCTAGCTCAAACGGGCGAGGAGGAGTTAGCTGCAAGAAAAACGGGGAGAATAAATAAATAAATAAACTAGAATGCGTTTCGTGAACGAACTGCGAGAGTGTGCTTGCTCTGTGACAGAGAGAACAAGTGCCAATGAATTAACATGTATTTACATCTACTCAATCAGTGTAGTGGGGCCTTCTTCCAATATATTTTAGCAAGCAACCAAGCTCAACCATTATATTTTGGCTCCACTGACGTTTAGACATATGAGGGTATCTTTGTTGTTCTGTTTTTGTTTGTTTGTTTGCTTGTTTATTGTGAAAGGGTGTAGTGTGTTACATTTGGTCATAGCCTAATAGTTCCAGAGTCTCGTTATACTGACTTACTGAGCTAAGTGAATTGTTGAAATTGTTATCTTGGTAAAAGGAAACATCTCTGCAACAATATTGGAATGAATGCGGTTACATAGCCAGCTTTACTTAAAGTTTATTGTAAGATAGGCCTATATGTTAGACTTAATGCAGTTAGAGTTAGACTGTAGGTCTAGTATCAAACGTAAGCAACACTTTTACTGTATAGCTAGAGAGCACGTGTATCACATTGGTTTATAGTCTGTCAAATTAGTTCTAGTTATTGGTGTTCGTTGGCATAAAAAGTTAGTCTTCTCTTATAAGCCTATAGTACATCTGATTAGAGCTAGCAACCATGAAAAACCTCTTCTGAAACTAAGAAGGATAACTATGACTAAATGTGACTAAAACTAATATGCATTTTTGTCTTAAGACTGAATCTAAAATAGCTGCCAAAATTAATACATCTCAGTGTTCATTTTGGCAGCTATTTTAGATTCAGCAGCTATTGTAGATTCAGTGCATATCAGTTTTAGTCACATTTAGTCATAGTTATCCTTCTTAGTTTCAGTCTAGTTTTCGAAAACTGAGCACACTACAACAGCTACGCTGTGTGTACATCCTCAAACGTTTTTCAGTTAACCTAATGATTCAAGGTCTCTCATGAATCATTACTCCCAGGACACGGGTTAATGTTAACTCACGCTATCGGTCACAACAAGTTACTTGGGATATGATACCTCATAGTTAGCTAACGTTAGCTAGCTAAACGTTTACAGAGGCTAACGTGAAGCTTCAATCAAAAATTATTAGCTAGCTTTCCAAGCTAGCTGACACAACCTAAACACTCGACTGCCCCTTTGAAGTCAACTTAACGTTGGCTAATATATTCTAATAACTAGTTATCATTGACAGTTACAAGCTAATTTACCAAACTCCTTTTTGTCCTAAATTGAGCAGTTGCTGGTGTGAGCTACAATATGGGAGCTAGCAAAGCCATTTCTAGCTCTACTTCACAACACTGCTGCCTAGTGTAATAAGTTAACGTAAAACATAAATGTTTATAAAGTATCAGACATAAACAGGATACAACACACCAGTTACCAATTGATATTATGTGTTTATATATACCGAAAATGTCAGTAAATCCAGATGATGATTATGCTGCTGCTGCTGTTTTGGTCCCGTCGCAGGTCCCGTCGAAAACCCTGGAGTCGCGACCCTGTCAGTTGTTTCCATGTGAAATCAATGGAATGCTTCACTTTTTGGCGCCGTATTGACAACTGTCTGTCACTCGCACACTGTGCTTGTAAATTATTTTTCAAGTTTGCACGTACCTATTTATGCGAGTGAAATACTCGCACTGTAGAGCCCTGGAAGGTGTCTCTTAATATTCCTACAGTTGAATGGAGAACGACTGATAGAGCGGGTGACGTCACAATGGCTCAACCTTCCCCATGTTAGTCAATGAGAGAAAAGGGGGATGAAAAAATGGAATAAAAAAGGAGTGACAAGGAGTACCGCCACGAAAAGTCATAGCAGCTTGCACCGGATCGGGCCGGACGTTTTGGTGTTTGAATGGCGTCTCTAGCTCAATCGGGCGAGGAGTAGTTAGCTGCAAGAAAAACGTACGGAATAAATAAATAAATAAAGAAATAAAGAAAACTTGACGATAACAATACTGTGCTTCCCTTCGGGCAAGCACACTAATAAAGAAAACTTGACGATAACAATACTGTGCTTCCCTTCGGGCAAGCACACTAATAAATAAAGAAAACTTGACGATAACAATACTGTGCTTCCCTTCGGGCAAGCACACTAATAAACTAGAATGCGTTTCGTGAACGAACTGCGAGAGTGTGCTTGCTCTGTGACAGAGAGAACAAGTGCCTATGAATTAACATGTATTTACATCTACTCAATCAGTGTAGTGGGGCCTTCTTCCAATATATTTTAGCAAGCAACCAAGCTCAACCATTATATTTTGGCTCCACTGACGTATATGAGGGTATCTCAGAGTTTCGTTATACTGACTTACTGAGCTAAGTGAATTGTTGAAATTGCTATCTTGGTAAAAGGAAACATCTCTGCAACAATATTAGAATGAATGCGGTTACATAGCCAGCTTTACTTAAAGTTTATTGTAAGATAGGCCTATATGTTAGACTTAATGCAGTTAGAGTTAGTCTGTAGGTGTAGTATCAAACGTAAGCAACACTTTTACTGTATAGATAGAGAGCACGTGTATCACATTGGTTTATAGTCTGTCAAATTAGTTCTAGTTATTGGTGTTCGTTGCCATACAAAGTTAGTCTTCTCTTATAAGCCTAGGTAGTACATCTGATTAGAGCTAGCAACCATGAATTGCAGATTAAGGGGTCCCCTATCTCAGTGTTCATTTTGGCAGCTATTTTTAGATTCAGTCTTAAGACAAAAATGCATATTAGTTTTAGTCACATTTAGTCATAGTTATCCTTCTTAGTTTCAGTCTAGTTTTCGAAAACTCATTACAATTTAGTCTAGTTTTAGGCACATTTAAAATTCCATATTATAGCCACATTAAACTCATTCCCTTCCCTTCTCAGGCCCAGGGACCTCCTGTGTTGTGTCAACTGCATAGTAATAGTAGTCTAGCTTGCAGTACTTACATTGTGGATGCAATTAGTCTCCAAGATACAGATCTCATGCCTACAGCTGAATTCGAATTTGTTTGTAATAAATAATCGAATGTGATGATGAAGTACGGTACGCAGCGTCTTAACTGAAGCTCAACTCAACTATTACAGCAGTTAGCTTGCCGCTAATGCTAACTGAAAACACATCGGAACACAGTGGCTAGCTAGGTAGCTAGCTGCTAATAAGTAACATATATAAGTAACACATCAGCAGTAATGAATCAAGTGTACTGATATTAAATGTACTACTAAATGTACTACTAACATGCCATTCTTAAATTAAAGCCAGTGACATGATGGTTAACGATTAACGAGTTAACGATGGATACCGACAATTAGCATACCTAGCTAGGTAGCATTACCATTGGATTTCAATGGCAGTTATGCTAGCTCTGGCTATCCAGTCAAAGGAGCCTTGTTTCTGGACACGTATCACTTGACGAGCGAGGGCAATACAGTCATCTGGAAAGTTTAAAATGATACTAAACCAGGGGCGGAGTGGCCATCGGGAGGACCGGGATTTTTCCCGGTAGGCCAGTCGGCCAATAATCTATCGAGAACCAGCCTGCAGACCGGCCTTCGCAGCCGTCGTGTCAAATTCATGAGCGGCCCATCGAGATTACATATACGTCCAATCATGGTCCCGTGAAAATCTCTAAGTTCTCTGAGAGTTCTGTGGTTCAGCAGTCCAACCACTATTTATAGCTCTATTTGTCTCTGTACATCACACCTATGGTGTGTGTCAAACTCACTCCCATTAATCCAACCTTCTGATTTTTGTTTAGCCTCCTATATTGATGTAATTCTTTTTTATTCAGACGCTTCATTAGGCTACTTTCATGACCACAAATATAAATTGGCCAGCGATTGAATTCGTTTTTTGTTGAATGTAGAATGGTCGGAGCAAATTGCCTCATGGGAAATGCGTATCGTTGTGCCTTTATCAAGTGAACCTAGGGAGATAAATTAGCGGCTATCAGCGAGAGAGAGCAGGTGAAGTGGACCTGATTGAGGGACATAAGAGAAAGGAGAAAGGAGGGGGCAAAAAGGCCAGACTGAAAAAGAGGCGGATGCTGGAGGAAAGTGCATCAAAATGTACAAGAATTACGGATTTATTCAACCAGCCGTCAACTAAATGACAGGACACATTGTTGCGAATTAGCATAACATTTGAGCCAATACGGGACGCGATTTGTTCCGTATTTCCATAAATGTACATATACAAATACACTGTCACTGTCACTGTCATGTCTGTCACCCACACATCAACACTAAATCTAACAATAATGATCAAAAGCCGCCCGTTTGTTTGTGTAGTTGATATGGGAGGTGGAGGGGATGCGGGTTGGGCCAGTTTTGGGCACGTTGTGGGCCGGTGGTGGGCCGGTGCAGTCAGAATTGTCCCGGTGGATTTTTGTGTCCCACTCCGCCCCTGTACTAAACGAAGGGAAATCTACTGTATGGAGAATTTTCTGCTCAGTAGACAATGCAGATTCTAATTAGGCTGGTGGATATGTCCAATGTAAGAAGTGTGAAGTTTTAATGAAATATGATTGATGCAACTGTCGTTCTCCATAACAACTTGGATTAACCTGGATGGCTGGATGAAGTTTCAGACCGAACGTCAAAGATCTTCAATGGTAAGACTTGTCGGTTGTGCCTCTGTTGGTGTCTCGTAAAACGTGAATTTTATTAAAGCATAGCGTGTGTATTGTGTAGCTATTTCATTCCGAGATTGCAGGGGAGTGAAATGCTCCGCTCTGCTGCTGGTATACAGACAGCCGGAAAGGTTAACAAACGGAATGAAATAGCTACACATTACACACGCTATGCCTTAATAAAACCCACGTTACTCACATACTGGTTAACACTGTTAGAGCGGGTGTATAAACTGTACCTGAAACTGTTGCCACTACATTCGTTTTAATATTTTGCACTCTCTATCTAACCACTTCTGGTATTTAAGAGAGCTTTTCCTATGTCAACTGATCTAATGTCAGTTGGCTAGAGTGCGTGACGTCACAATGGCTCAACCTTCCCCATGTTAGTCAATGAGAGAAAAAGGGGATGAAAAAGAGGGATAAAAAAGGAGTGGCAAAGAGTATCGCCACGAAAAGTCATAGCAACCTGGACCGGATCGGGCCGGACGTTTTGGTGTTTGAATGGCGTCTCTAGCTCAAACGGGCGAGGAGGAGTTAGCTGCAAGAAAAACGGGGAGAATAAATAAATAAACTAGAATGCGTTTCGTGAACGAACTGCGAGAGTGTGCTTGCTCTGTGACAGAGAGAACAAGTGCCAATGAATTAACATGTATTTACATCTACTCAATCAGTGTAGTGGGGCCTTCTTCCAATATATTTTAGCAAGCAACCAAGCTCAACCATTATATTTTGGCTCCACTGACGTTTAGACATATGAGGGTATCTTTGTTGTTCTGTTTTTGTTTGTTTGTTTGCTTGTTTATTGTGAAAGGGTCTAGTGTGTTACATTTGGTCATAGCCTAATAGTTCCAGAGTCTCGTTATACTGACTTACTGAGCTAAGTGAATTGTTGAAATTGTTATCTTGGTAAAAGGAAACATCTCTGCAACAATATTGGAATGAATGCGGTTACATAGCCAGCTTTACTTAAAGTTTATTGTAAGATAGGCCTATATGTTAGACTTAATGCAGTTAGAGTTAGACTGTAGGTCTAGTATCAAACGTAAGCAACACTTTTACTGTATAGCTAGAGAGCACGTGTATCACATTGGTTTATAGTCTGTCAAATTAGTTCTAGTTATTGGTGTTCGTTGGCATAAAAAGTTAGTCTTCTCTTATAAGCCTATAGTACATCTGATTAGAGCTAGCAACTATGAAAAACCTCTTCTGAAACTAAGAAGGATAACTATGACTAAATGTGACTAAAACTAATATGCATTTTTGTCTTAAGACTGAATCTAAAATAGCTGCCAAAATTAATACATCTCAGTGTTCATTTTGGCAGCTATTTTAGATTCAGCAGCTATTTTAGATTCAGTGCATATTAGTTTTAGTCACATTTAGTCATAGTTATCCTTCTTAGTTTCAGTCTAGTTTTCGAAAACTGAGCACACTACAACAGCTACGCTGTGTGTACATCCTCAAACGTTTTTCAGTTAACCTAATGATTCAAGGTCTCTCATGAATCATTACTCCCAGGACACGGGTTAATGTTAACTCACGCTATCGGTCACAACAAGTTACTTGGGATATGCTACCTCATAGTTAGCTAACGTTAGCTAGCTAAACGTTTACAGAGGCTAACGTGAAGCTTCAATCAAAAATTATTAGCTAGCTTTCCAAGCTAGCTGACACAACCTAAACACTCGACTGCCCCTTTGAAGTCAACTTAACGTTGGCTAATATATTCTAATAACTAGTTATCATTGACAGTTACAAGCTAATTTACCAAACTCCTTTCTGTCCTAAATTGAGCAGTTGCTGGTGTGAGCTACAATATGGGAGCTAGCAAAGCCATTTCTAGCTCTACTTCACAATACTGCTGCCTAGTGTAATAAGTTAACGTAAAACATAAATGTTTATAAAGTATTAGACATAAACAGGATACAACACACCAGTTACCAATTGATATTATGTGTTTATATATACCGAAAATGTCAGTAAATCCAGATGATGATTATGCTGCTGCTGCTGTTGGTCCCGTCGCAGGTCCCGTCGAAAACCCTGGAGTCGCGACCCTGTCAGTTGTTTCCATGTGAAATCAATGGAATGCTTCACTTTTTGGCGCCGTATTGACAACTGTCTGTCACTCGCACACTGTGCTTGTAAATTATTTTTCAAGTTTGCACGTACCTATTTATGCGAGTGAAATACTCGCACTGTAGAGCCCTGGAAGGTGTCTCTTAATATTCCTACAGTTGAATGGAGAACGACTGATAGAGCGGGTGACGTCACAATGGCTCAACCTTCCCCATGTTAGTCAATGAGAGAAAAGGGGGATGAAAAAATGGAATAAAAAAGGAGTGACAAGGAGTACCGCCACGAAAAGTCATAGCAGCTTGCACCGGATCGGGCCGGATGTTTTGGTGTTTGAATGGCGTCTCTAGCTCAATCGGGCGAGGAGTAGTTAGCTGCAAGAAAAACGTACGGAATAAATAAATAAATAAAGAAATAAAGAAAACTTGACGATAACAATACTGTGCTTCCCTTCGGGCAAGCACACTAATAAACTAGAATGCGTTTCGTGAACGAACTGCGAGAGTGTGCTTGCTCTGTGACAGAGAGAACAAGTGCCTATGAATTAACATGTATTTACATCTACTCAATCATTGTAGTGGGGCCTTCTTCCAATATATTTTAGCAAGCAACCAAGCTCAACCATTATATTTTGGCTCCACTGACGTTTAGACATATGAGGGTATCTCAGAGTTTCGTTATACTGACTTACTGAGCTAAGTGAATTGTTGAAATTGCTATCTTGGTAAAAGGAAACATCTCTGCAACAATATTAGAATGAATGCGGTTACATAGCCAGCTTTACTTAAAGTTTATTGTAAGATAGGCCTATATGTTAGACTTAATGCAGTTAGAGTTAGTCTGTAGGTGTAGTATCAAACGTAAGCAACACTTTTACTGTATAGATAGAGAGCACGTGTATCACATTGGTTTATAGTCTAGTTATTGGTGTTCGTTGCCATACAAAGTTAGTCTTCTCTTATAAGCCTAGGTAGTACATCTGATTAGAGCTAGCAACCATGAATTGCAGATTAAGGGGTCCCCTATCTCAGTGTTCATTTTGGCAGCTATTTTTAGATTCAGTCTTAAGACAAAAATGCATATTAGTTTTAGTCACATTTAGTCATAGTTATCCTTCTTAGTTTCAGTCTAGTTTTCGAAAACTCATTACAATTTAGTCTAGTTTTAGGCACATTTAAAATTCCATATTATAGCCACATTAAACTCATTCCCTTCCCTTCTCAGGCCCAGGGACCTCCTGTGTTGTGTCAACTGCATAGTAGTCTAGCTTGCAGTACTTACATTGTGGATGCAATTAGTCTCCAAGATACAGGTCTCATGCCTACAGCTGAATTCGAATTTGTTTGTAATAAATAATCGAATGTGATGATGAAGTACGGTACGCAGCGTCTTAACTGAAGCTCAACTCAACTTTTACAGCAGCTAGCTTGCCGCTAACGCTAACTGAAAACACATCGGAACACAGTGGCTAGCTAGGTAGCTAGCTGCTAATAAGTAACATATATAAGTAACACATCAGCAGTAATGAATCAAGTGTACTGATATTAAATATACTACTAAATATACTACTAACATGCCATTCTTAAATTAAAGCCAGTGACATGATGGTTAACGATTAGCGAGTTAACGATGGATACCGACAATTAGCATACCTAGCTAGGTAGCATTACCATTGGATTTCAATGGCAGTTATGCTAGCTCTGGCTATCCAGTCAAAGGAGCCTTGTTTCTGGACACGTATCACTTGACGAGCGAGGGCAATACAGTCATCTGGAAAGTTTAAAATGATACTAAACGAAGGGAAATCTACTGTATGGAGAATTTTCTGCTCAGTAGACAATGCAGATTCTAATTAGGCTGGTGGATATGTCCAATGTAAGAAGTGTGAAGTTTTAATAAAATATGATTGATGCAACTGTCGTTCTCCATAACAACTTGGATTAACCTGGATGGCTGGATGAAGTTTCAGACCGAACGTCAAAGATCTTCAATGTTCATTTTGGCAGCTATTTTTAGATTCAGTCTTAAGACAAAAATGCATATTAGTTTTAGTCACATTTAGTCATAGTTATCCTTCTTAGTTTCAGTCTAGTTTTCGAAAACTCATTACAATTTAGTCTAGTTTTAGGCACATTTAAAATTCCATATTATAGCCACATTAAACTCATTCCCTTCCCTTCTCAGGCCCAGGGACCTCCTGTGTTGTGTCAACTGCATAGTAGTCTAGCTTGCAGTACTTACATTGTGGATGCAATTAGTCTCCAAGATACAGGTCTCATGCCTACAGCTGAATTCGAATTTGTTTGTAATAAATAATCGAATGTGATGATGAAGTACGGTACGCAGCGTCTTAACTGAAGCTCAACTCAACTTTTACAGCAGCTAGCTTGCCGCTAACGCTAACTGAAAACACATCGGAACACAGTGGCTAGCTAGGTAGCTAGCTGCTAATAAGTAACATATATAAGTAACACATCAGCAGTAATGAATCAAGTGTACTGATATTAAATGTACTACTAAATATACTACTAACATGCCATTCTTAAATTAAAGCCAGTGACATGATGGTTAACGATTAGCGAGTTAACGATGGATACCGACAATTAGCATACCTAGCTAGGTAGCATTACCATTGGATTTCAATGGCAGTTATGCTAGCTCTGGCTATCCAGTCAAAGGAGCCTTGTTTCTGGACACGTATCACTTGACGAGCGAGGGCAATACAGTCATCTGGAAAGTTTAAAATGATACTAAACGAAGGGAAATCTACTGTATGGAGAATTTTCTGCTCAGTAGACAATGCAGATTCTAATTAGGCTGGTGGATATGTCCAATGTAAGAAGTGTGAAGTTTTAATAAAATATGATTGATGCAACTGTCGTTCTCCATAACAACTTGGATTAACCTGGATGGCTGGATGAAGTTTCAGACCGAACGTCAAAGATCTTCAATGGTAAGACTTGTCGGTTGTGCCTCTGTTGGTGTCTCGTAAAACGTGAATTTTATTAAAGCATAGCGTGTGTATTGTGTAGCTATTTCATTCCGAGATTGCAGGGGAGTGAAATGCTCCGCTCTGCTGCTGGTATACAGACAGCCGGAAAGGTTAACAAACGGAATGAAATAGCTACACATTACACACGCTATGCCTTAATAAAACCCACGTTACTCACATACTGGTTAACACTGTTAGAGCGGGTGTATAAACTGTACCTGAAACTGTTGCCACTACATTCGTTTTAATATTTTGCACTCTCTATCTAACCACTTCTGGCATTTAAGAGAGCTTCTCCTATGTCAACTGATCTAATGTCAGTTGGCTAGAGTGCGTGACGTCACAATGGCTCAACCTTCCCCATGTTAGTCAATGAGAGAAAAAGGGGATGAAAAAGAGGGATAAAAAAGGAGTGGCAAAGAGTATCGCCACGAAAAGTCATAGCAACCTGCACCGGATCGGGCCGGACATTTTGGTGTTTGAATGGCGTCTCTAGCTCAAACGGGCGAGGAGGAGTTAGCTGCAAGAAAAACGGGGAGAATAAATAAATAAACTAGAATGCGTTTCGTGAACGAACTGCGAGAGTGTGCTTGCTCTGTGACAGAGAGAACAAGTGCCTATGAATTAACATGTATTTACATCTACTCAATCAGTGTAGTGGGGCCTTCTTCCAATATATTTTAGCAAGCAACCAAGCTCAACCATTATATTTTGGCTCCACTGACGTTTAGACATATGAGGGTATCTCAGAGTTTCGTTATACTGACTTACTGAGCTAAGTGAATTGTTGAAATTGCTATCTTGGTAAAAGGAAACATCTCTGCAACAATATTAGAATGAATGCGGTTACATAGCCAGCTTTACTTAAAGTTTATTGTAAGATAGGCCTATATGTTAGACTTAATGCAGTTAGAGTTAGTCTGTAGGTGTAGTATCAAACGTAAGCAACACTTTTACTGTATAGATAGAGAGCACGTGTATCACATTGGTTTATAGTCTGTCAAATTAGTTCTAGTTATTGGTGTTCGTTGCCATACAAAGTTAGTCTTCTCTTATAAGCCTAGGTAGTACATCTGATTAGAGCTAGCAACCATGAATTGCAGATTAAGGGGTCCCCTATCTCAGTGTTCATTTTGGCAGCTATTTTTAGATTCAGTCTTAAGACAAAAATGCATATTAGTTTTAGTCACATTTAGTCATAGTTATCCTTCTTAGTTTCAGTCTAGTTTTCGAAAACTCATTACAATTTAGTCTAGTTTTAGGCACATTTAAAATTCCATATTATAGCCACATTAAACTCATTCCCTTCCCTTCTCAGGCCCAGGGACCTCCTGTGTTGTGTCAACTGCATAGTAGTCTAGCTTGCAGTACTTACATTGTGGATGCAATTAGTCTCCAAGATACAGGTCTCATGCCTACAGCTGAATTCGAATTTGTTTGTAATAAATAATCGAATGTGATGATGAAGTACGGTACGCAGCATCTTAACTGAAGCTCAACTCAACTTTTACAGCAGCTAGCTTGCCGCTAACGCGAACTGAAAACACATCGGAACACAGTGGCTAGCTAGGTAGCTAGCTGCTAATAAGTAACATATATAAGTAACACATCAGCAGTAATGAATCAAGTGTACTGAAATTAAATGTACTACTAAATGTACTACTAACATGCCATTCTTAAATTAAAGCCAGTGACATGATGGTTAACGATTAGCGAGTTAACGATGGATACCGACAATTAGCATACCTAGCTAGGTAGCATTACCATTGGATTTCAATGGCAGTTATGCTAGCTCTGGCTATCCAGTCAAAGGAGCCTTGTTTCTGGACACGTATCACTTGACGAGCGAGGGCAATACAGTCATCTGGAAAGTTTAAAATGATACTAAACGAAGGGAAATCTACTGTATGGAGAATTTTCTGCTCAGTAGACAATGCAGATTCTAATTAGGCTGGTGGATATGTCCAATGTAAGAAGTGTGAAGTTTTAATGAAATATGATTGATGCAACTGTCGTTCTCCATAACAACTTGGATTAACCTGGATGGCTGGATGAAGTTTCAGACCGAACGTCAAAGATCTTCAATGGTAAGACTTGTCGGTTGTGCCTCTGTTGGTGTCTCGTAAAACGTGAATTTTATTAAAGCATAGCGTGTGTATTGTGTAGCTATTTCATTCCGAGATTGCAGGGGAGTGAAATGCTCCGCTCTGCTGCTGGTATACAGACAGCCGGAAAGGTTAACAAACGGAATGAAATAGCTACACATTACACACGCTATGCCTTAATAAAACCCACGTTACTCACATACTGGTTAACACTGTTAGAGCGGGTGTATAAACTGTACCTGAAACTGTTGCCACTACATTCGTTTTAATATTTTGCACTCTCTATCTAACCACTTCTGGCATTTAAGAGAGCTTCTCCTATGTCAACTGATCTAATGTCAGTTGGCTAGAGTGCGTGACGTCACAATGGCTCAACCTTCCCCATGTTAGTCAATGAGAGAAAAAGGGGATGAAAAAGAGGGATAAAAAAGGAGTGGCAAAGAGTATCGCCACGAAAAGTCATAGCAACCTGCACCGGATCGGGCCGGACATTTTGGTGTTTGAATGGCGTCTCTAGCTCAAACGGGCGAGGAGGAGTTAGCTGCAAGAAAAACGGGGAGAATAAATAAATAAATAAAGAAAACTTGACGATAACAATACTGTGCTTCCCTTCGGGCAAGCACACTAATAAAGAAAACTTGACGATAACAATACTGTGCTTCCCTTCGGGCAAGCACACTAACTAGAATGCGTTTCGTGAACGAACTGCGAGAGTGTGCTTGCTCTGTGACAGAGAGAACAAGTGCCTATGAATTAACATGTATTTACATCTGCTCAATCAGTGTAGTGGGGCCTTCTTCCAATATATTTTAGCAAGCAACCAAGCTCAACCATTATATTTTGGCTCCACTGACGTTTAGACATATGAGGGTATCTCAGAGTTTCGTTATACTGACTTACTGAGCTAAGTGAATTGTTGAAATTGCTATCTTGGTAAAAGGAAACATCTCTGCAACAATATTGGAATGAATGCGGTTACATAACCAGCTTTACTTAAAGTTTATTGTAAGATAGGCCTATATGTTAGACTTAATGCAGTTAGAGTTAGACTGTAGGTCTAGTATCAAACGTAAGCAACACTTTTACTGTATAGATAGAGAGCACGTGTATCACATTGGTTTATAGTCTGTCAAATTAGTTCTAGTTATTGGTGTTTGTTGGCATAAAAAGTTAGTCTTCTCTTATAAGCCTAGGTAGTACATCTGATTAGAGCTAACAACCATGAATTGCAGATTAAGGGGTCCCCTATCTCAGTGTTCATTTTAGCAGCTATTTTTAGATTCAGTCTTAAGACAAAAATGCATATTAGTTTAAGTCACATTTAGTCATAGTTATCCTTTTTAGTTTCAGTCTAGTTTTCGAAAACTCATTACAATTTAGTCTAGTTTTAGGCACATTTAAAATCCCATATTATAGCCACATTAAACTCCTTCCCTTCCCTTCTCAGGCCCAGGGACCTCCTGTGTTGTGTCTACTGCATAGTAGTCTAGCTTGCAGTACTTAAATTGTGGATGCAATTAGTCTCCAAGATACAGATCAGCTGAATTCCAATTAAATCAATGTAAATAATAATTTAAGGCAATACTTGATTAACAGAATTGTCATTCAAATATATGAGAATATCACGTCTAGATTAAATCAACCACATATCCTCCATATGAAATGCTGTGAAATCTCATTACCAACAGATTTAGCTAGACGGATAGTTTTGACAGTTGAAAGTGGTGTCAATGATTATAATAACAATTGCCCAAATAAACAAGGCTATTCAAACCAGTCACATATTCATTTATTTTTTGCTTGATTAATGTTGTGCGTAGCCTGTCCGAAATTGTTATCTTGGTAAAAGGAAACATACTGCAATGAGTTTACTAGCTAGCTATCAAAAGCTAGTATAAGTTGGGATATGCTACCTCATTGTTAGCTAACGTTAGCTAGCTAAACGTTTACCGAGGCTAACGTGAAGCTTCAATCGAAAATTATTAGCTAGCCCTGTCCTTTAGCCCATACTGCAATGAGTTTACTAGCTAGCTATCAAGCTAGTATAACTTGGGATATGCTACCTCATAGTTAGCTAACGTTAGCTAGCTAAACGTTTACCGAGGCTAACGTGAAGCTTCAATCAAAAATGATTAGCTAGCTTTCCAAGCTAGCTGACCCAACCTAAACACTCGACTGCCCCTTTGAAGTCAACTTAACGTTGGCTAATATATTCTAATAACTAGTTATCATTGACAGTTACAGGCTAATTTACCAAACTCCTTTCTGTCCTAAATTGAGCAGTTGCTGGTGTGAGCTACAATATGGGAGCTAGCAAAGCCATTTCTAGCTCTACTTCACAATACTGCTGCCTAGTGTAATAAGTTAACGTAAAACATAAATGTTTATAAAGTATCAGACATAAACAGGATACAACACACCAGTTACCAATTGATATTATGTGTTTATATATACCGAAAATGTCAGTAAATCCAGATGATGATTATGCTGCTGCTGCTGTTGGTCCCGTCGAAAACCCTGGAGTCGCGACCCTGTCACTTGTTTCCATGTGAAATCAATGGAATGCTTCACTTTTTGGCGCCGTATTGACAACTGTCTGTCACTCGCACACTGTGCTTGTAAATTATTTTTCAAGTTTGCACGTACCTATTTATGCGAGTGAAATACTCGCACTGTAGAGCCCAAGGTGTCTCTTAATATTCCTACAGTTAAATGGAGAGCGACTGATAGAGCGGGTGACGTCACAATGGCTCAACCTTCCCCATGTTAGTCAATGAGAGAAAAAGGGGATGAAAAAGAGGAATAAAAAAGGAGTGGCAAAGAGTATCGCCACGAAAAGTCATAGCAACCTGCACCGGATCGGGCCGGACGTTTTGGTGTTTGAATGGCGTCTCTAGCTCAAACGAGCGAGGAGTAGTTAGCTGCAAGAAAAACGGGGAGAATAAATAAATAAATAAAGAAAACTTGACGATAACAATACTGTGCTTCCCTTCGGGCAAGCACACTAATAAATAAAGAAAACTTGACGATAACAATACTGTGCTTCCCTTCGGGCAAGCACACTAATAAATAAAGAAAACTTGACGATAACAATACTGTGCTTCCCTTCGGGCAAGCACACTAACTATTTTTTAAAGATTGCTGAGGTCCTCCCTGAGTTCCTGACGGCGAGCAGTGAGGAGAGGCTTTCATACCTCCCTGGAGAAAATGAGGAATGCCTCGTCCTCGCTGCATAATATGTGACTTCCTGAGGGACAGCCAATAAATTCAAATCATTTATGTATGTTCATGTTCAAGTTTGTTGTTGTTAGTATACTACTTCCTTGATGATGATTATTATATGTATATTTATGTTATTGTTTCCACTTCTGCCTTCCCCTTCCAATGTATCTTGTGTATACATGTACACACCCAACCCAGGTGCTTTGGCAATACTGTAGGACATTATGGTCATGCCAATAATGCTTCTTTTAGAGAGAGAGAGAGAGAGAGAGAGAGAGAGAGAGAGAGAGTGAGAGAGAGAGAGAGAGATATATTGTAAATGCATTATGGTCATGCCAATAAAGCTTCTTTTAGAGAGAGAGAGAGAGAGAGAGAGAGAGAGAGAGAGATATTGTAAATGCATTATGGTCATGCCAATAAAGCTTCTTTTAGAGAGAGAGAGAGAGAGAGAGAGAGAGAGAGAGAGAGAGAGAGAGAGAGAGAGAGAGAGAGATTGTAAATGCACACACCAACAACCATTTACAAACATATACACACTCAGGTATTCACACGCACGCTCTCACATACACACACACACACACACACACACACACACACACACACACACACACACACACACACACACACACACACACACACACACACACACACACACATACAAACACAAAGTCCTTTGTTCCAGTTAGTGAGTAGTGAGTAGATGGCCGGGTCCTTCATTAACAGTTGAGGTGAAGGTGGGGAACTGAGCTGACTTGAGCTCTGTGACCACACACACACACCCACACACCCACACAACCACACACCCACACACACACACACACACACACACACACATACACACACACACACACACACAACACACACACACACACACACACACACACACACACACACACACACACACACACACACCACACACACACACACACAGCTGAGCTCTGTGACCAGGGCTCTTGAGTTGGCCCGGCCTGGCTCTGTTCTCAACACTTCTGTCATCTGAACCCTTTTGTATGTGCCTCCGCTGCAATGCCTTTGTAGCGCCACCACATTAACAATGTGTGTGTGTGTGTGTGTGTGTGTGTGTGTGTGTGTGTGTGTGTGTGTGTGTGTGTGTGTGAGAGAGAGAGAGAAAGAGTATGTTTGTGCGTGCTTCAGTTTGTGAGTGGCTGTGAGTGTGTTAGCATTGTTGGTGTGTGTGTGTGTGTGTGTGTGTGAGAGAGAGAGAGAGAAAGAGTATGTTTGTGTGTGCTTCAGTTTGTGAGTGGCTGTGAGTGTGTTAGCATTGTTGGTGTGTCTGTGTGTGTGTGTGTGTGTGTGTGTGTGTGTGTGTGTGTGTGTGTGTGTGTGTGTGTGTGTGTGTGAGAGAGAGAGAGAGAGAGAGTGTGTGTGTGTTTGTGTGTGTGTGTGTGTGTGTGTGTGTGTGTGTGTGTGTGTATGTGTGTGTGTGTGTGTGTGTGTGTGTGTGTGTGTATGTGTGTGTGTGTGTGTGTGTGTGTGTGTGTGTGTGTGTGTGTGTGTGTGTCTGTGTGTGTGTCTGTGTGTGTGTGTGTGTGTGTGTGTGAGTGCGTGTCAGTGTTAGCATTGTTGGTGTGTTTGTTTGTGCAGTTGTGCAGTTGTGCTTGAGTGTGTGCCTGTTGTGTTTGACAGTTTGAGTGAGGGCATGTGTGTGTGTGTGTGCATAGGCATTGTTAGCAAATGACAGAGGCTTTGAATATGTACACGTTGTTAGCATGTGTGCAGTTATGTTTGAGTTTGTGTGTGTGTGTGTGTGTGTGTGTGTGTGTGTGTGTGTGTGTGTGTGTGTGTGTTTGTGTGTGCGCAAGGCTGGCAGAGTGCATGCATACTAGGTGACAGTGTGGAATGTGTGCGTTGTGGTTTGTTAAGTGTACGTGGCCCCAACTGAAGGGGGTCCTTTTACAGAGCAGGTGGATTGAGTGTGTGTGTGTGTCTGTGTGTGTGCGTTTTTGTGTGTGTGTGTGTGTGTGTGTGTGTGTGTGTGAGTGTGTGTGTTTGTGTGTGCATGTGTGTGTGTGTGTGTGAGCAGGTGGAATGCTTGCATTTAGAGACCCCATGAGTGATCTTCCTGTCACCCTCAGGGATTGTCCCGCTCTTTAAAATAGAAGTCCGTGGCTCTGTGGGTGTTCTGCTCAGAAATTAGGCTTTAACACGGACAAATATTTTGAAGGCTGGAAGAGCTATTGTTATCGACCGTAGATTATTGACCCAGATAAATCTTAATGAAGAATGTCGAAGACAGCCTGCCAATGCTTGCCGTGTTAAACTTAATATAGAGTGGCTCATAGAACTGTGGTTCTGTGTTTGTGTGTGTGTGTGTGTGTGTGTGTGTGTGTGTTTTTTTTGTTTTGGTATTTTTTTTTGTTTTGTGTGTGTGTGTGTGTGTGTGTGTGTGTGTTTTTTGTTTTGTATGTGTGTGTGTGTGTGTAGAGGTAGAATAGATAAAACAAGCTAAAGAAACGTATGTGAACAATCTGAATCAGAGTTGTCTCTAAAACATAAGAGGAAGCCTGACAATGCCTTTTTTTAAAGAATTATTGGAAGTGTAGGAAATGAATGATAAAAAGACTCCATAGATCAGTTTACATAATTCTACTGAATATGTACTGTACGTCTGAATGTATTGGCAGTAAACTGTTTTGCAGAGAACAGTACAAGAAGACAAACAACAACAAACAACAAACAAACAAACAAACAAACAAACAAATAAACGCAGGGTTTGGCTTAACACGAGGAGTGACGAGGGCTTTACTCCTGAGGGTCAAAAGGGTCACTGCGACACACACACACACACACACACACACACACACACACACACACACACACACACACACACAGGTGGAGTAAGTCTAAAGTTTAACGTCCGCCCCTCAACTTGAATGAGAAAAAAGCAGGAACTAAAGGGAAACACAGAGGCCAGAGAATGGCTGTGCTGCCATTGATTTCCTCCCCTCATAAACAATACTCTGTGCCACGGGCCTCTCAAGGACAAGGGTAACTGCCTGACCTTTGACCTTTGACCTGTTTATTCCTCATGCTGATGCTCAACATTCCAGTACATCCACACAAAAAAAGAAAAAAAGAAAAGAAAAATAGTTAACCCAGACAGCAGGTCACTCTGGAGCGAGCTGATCCGGCTCACATCCGGCTTACACTCGGCCCAGATCCGGCCCACAGGTATCTGCTCTATCCACGCCTGATCTAAGCTCTCTGGAGGACGTCGGAACCGCCAACTCATCCATAGACAGACAGCCTGGCCCACAGGCCCATTTGCGCTGAACCGGGTCCAGCTCACTGTTGTCAGGATCTCCCCACACAAACCCTATTGCAATCTCTCAGGCGCCTGCCTGGTTCCCTTAGTTGAGCTGGAGAGGCTCTTCAAACCCCCCTCCAGACAATTTTGTCAGCTTTTAAAATGTCTCCCAGTATAAGCGCCCTCTGACTGAAGATGGAGCGTATAACTCTTTTAACATCTGCTTTCGGTCGAACGAGGACCAAGGACGATGTGAAGATCTCAGTCGTTAAAGGAAAGTAACACATTCACCCGTCAGAGTTACAGCTTTATAAAGGAGTAAAAAGCAGCCTTTAAAGAGCACAGAGCTATTTGATTAGGTCTCACTTTCACACTTCAACTCTCGGACGGAACTGCGATCCAATGACATTTTAGATTTGACAAGTCTCTTCAAGGCAGTCTTAAACGGGTCTCTTCAATGCAGTCTTTACAGGGTCTTTTAACAGGGCCTGCATGCCTCTCTCTCTCTCTCTCTCTCTCTCTCTCTCTCTCGCTCTCTCTCTCTCTCTCTTTCCCTCTGTCTCTCCCTCCTTCTCTCTCTCTCTCTCCCACTCTCTCTCTCTCTCTTTCTATCTCTATCTATCTCTCTCTCTCCCTCCTTCTCTCTTTCTCTATCCTTCTCTCTCTCCATCCTTCTCTCTCTCTCTCTCACTCTCCCTCTCCCTCTCTCTCTCTCTCTCTCTCTCTCTCTCTCTTTGCATAGGAGGGTTGGCAGTGCCAGACATCATCACACCATCTTAGTTTCCACTGCAGTTACGGTCTGGAACCCCTCAGATGTTTTTTTGCTGTGATGGATTTTCTGTCTCGCCCGTCGGTGACCACCAGGGCATAGGTGATGACAAAGATGAAATCCAGACAATGGCTGCGGTCGCAGAGATTGGCGAGAACCTTAGCCACAACTGGGCTTGCTTTCTCTGATGCTTTACAGATGAAACCATGGGAACCTGCCTAAATACAGTCAGGCTTTCCTTGAGAGGATGCATGTTATGGTTCTCCTCCTTAATAGGTTTGTTAAAGTAGCACTATGTAACAATTTGACACTTTTGGAGGTATGGTTTTCTAGGCAACTAGTTTTGGTACCATCCTCAAATTAATTTTGATAGTATATGGTCATGTGAAGGACAGATAGACCCCCCAATAGCCATCGAGGATATACACTATGTAGTACTGTTCTGGGCTGGAACACCCTGCAAAAATGGAAGATAAATCTTTCACAGCATGACCTTGCCAGCTATACTGATAAAAGGCATAAGTTAGTGTGTTGGCAAGCTTCTATCAGTGCCAACTGTGCTGTTGGTTGTCATTGCGAGGTTTTAGGTAGTTGGCTTGCTAGTTTTGGAACAGAACTACTTATTGCTGCTTTAAGTTAGTAGTAATATCATGGGCTTTGTTTGCACCCCCATCAGCTACCAAGTGACCATTCACATTCATAGCCCTTTTGACCAACATGTTCCTCGCGAGCGATGCTGCAAACCTCATGTCAAGCTCAAATGAGTAATATCATACCATAAAGGACTTCACATTTCTTACCTCTTTTTTTCTTTTTAATCTCTTGTTTTTCTATGCTCTTGTATTTGTTTGTTTACAAAGCCCTGCGTGTGTTTCGTGCTCTCTAATTAAACTCTCCTTGTCAGGGATGCGGTGTAGTCGGTGAGATGAGGGCAATGCACAGGCTGGCGTGGCGGCACCGGTGTGCCACATCAAAGAGGCGCGGAGACGCAGTGGCAGCCTGGCATCATCAGCCCATCTCATCACACTGCTGTCAGTCCAGGCAGGGCCCTGCTAATGGGGTGGAATGGGGTTTAAAGAGAGAGGGGGGAGAGAGAGTGGGGGAGAGAGAGAGAGAGAGAGAGGGGGGGGAGAGAAAGAGAGAGAGAGACAGAGGGGAAAGAAGAAAAGAAAGAAGAAGATGTGATGCGCCTGCTTTTTGTTTCAAGGCTTCTTCATCTCTCTCTCTATCTCGCACACATACACACACACACACACACACCCTCACATACACACACACACAGCTCATTTTTCTGTATTCTTCTGAGCCCAGGGCCAGAGTGACACACACACACTCACACACACACACACACACACACACACACACACACGCACACACACACACACACACACACACACACACACACACACACACACACACACACACACACACACACACACACACACACACACACACACACACACACAGCTCATTTGTCTGTATTCTGCGAGCCCAGGGCCAGAGTAGCACACCCACGGTCCAGCACTCACGGCAGCCTGCCCAGATGAATCAGGTAGTTGACCTTAACTGCAGAAGGCCTCCAAACTCAAACACACAGGCACTTTCTGATTATAAGGACAGAGCAATATACAGAAAAAGGGAGTGATGGAAAGAGAGATAGAGAGGTCTGGAGAGAGAGAGGGTGATGGAGAGAGAAATGGATGGAGAGAGAGACAGATAAAGCAAAGGTACAAAGGTGAACGATGAGTTTTTGGGAGCAGCAGGGGATGTGAAGGCCTATGACTTTTTGAAAGGCCAGAAGAAAGAAGATGCTGGAAGGAAAGATGAAGGTACACTCTGCTGAAACGCTTGGCAGAACAAGGTCAGAGAGAAAGGGAGGGTGAAGAAAGGGAGCGTGAAGAAGAGAGAAAATAGAGAACAAGAGAGCAGTGAAGAGGATAAGCAGATAGAGAGAATGGAGGGAAAGAGAGGAGAGAGGGAAAGATAGGAGAGAAAGAGATGAGAAAGAAAGATAGGAGAGAGGGAATGAGAGGAGAGAGAAAAATAAGAGAGGAGAAAGAATGAGAGGAGAGAGAAAGAGAGGAGAGAGGGAATGAGCGGTGATGACAAAAGAAAGGTTGGGAGAAAGGAATGAAAGAGAGGAGAAGGAGGAGGAGGCAGAGGTGCAGGAGAGTGTGAGGGAAGAAGAGAGAGGGAGCAGAGAAGGAAGAAGAGAGAGAGAGGAGAGACAGAGAGAGGAATGAGAGGTGAAGGCAAAGGAAAGTTTACAGGTTGGGAGCAGGGTCTGGCTCAGGGACCTGAGAGCTGTCATATATGAGGATGATTCATGAGCTTCAGATTGTGTGTGTGTGTGTGTGTGTGTGTGTACGTGTATGTTTGTGTGTGTGGGTGCTTGTGTAATTGAAGAACGTGTATTGTGTGTGTGTGTGTGTGTGTGTGTGTGTGTGTGTGTGTGTGTGTAACTGGAGTTCAGAATTGTCTGTGTTTGAGTGTGTGTGTGTGTGTGTGTGTGTGTGTGTGTGTGTGTGTATGTGTGTGTGTGTGTGTGTGTGTGTGTGTGTTTGTATGTGTAAATGGAGTTCAGAATTGTCTGTGTTTGAGTGTGTGTGTGATTCATGAGCTTCAGAGTGTGTGTGGGTGTGTGTGTGTGTGTGTGTGTGTGTGTGTGTGTGTGTGTGTGTGTATACGTACTTATTTGTGTGTTTGTACAATTTATGTACAAAGTCTTTATGTGTGCACTGTGAGGTTTACAATTTCCTGTGCATGTGGGTAATTCAGTGTGTGTGTGTGATTCAGTGTGTGTGTGTGTGTGTGTGTGTGTGTGTGTGTGTGTGTGTGTGTGTTAAGTATGTGTGTGTGTGTGTGAACTATATCTCCTGGCTTGTTTTGTGGCGGCTGTGGGAAGAGAGCTCTAAGAGCCTGGAGTAGTTCCCATCTCCTTGCTACTGTGTGTGTGTGTGAGTGTGTGTGTGTGTGTGTGAACCATCTCTCCGCTACCGTCTCTGTCTACGTCCCCACAACAAAGCTGACCGCACTCTCCCATGCCAGCACTGCTGTCGTGATGATGAAGTGCCTGAGCTGCAGCCAGCGCTGCTCCTTAAACCAGGTATTCATGTCATGTGGTCACTTTTGATCAAGACATTAATGGCGGCCGGTGCTGAGATTTGAGAAAGGTTATCAGAGTCAAATATCAAAGACCTTTTTCACTTATGTGCAAAGCTGCTCTGCTTGGGAATGTGAATAGGTGTGTGAGGGTGTGTTGGTATGTGCCATGTCTTAGGGGAATAGTGTGTGTGTGTGTGTGTGTGTGTGTGTGTGTGTGTGTGTGTGTGTGTGTGTGTGTGTGGGTGTGTGTGTGTGTGTGTGTGTGTGTGTGTGTGTGTGTGTGTGTGTGTGTGTGTGTGTGTGTGTGTGTGTGTGAGCAATACCAATTACAATGGTTGTAGCTGCTCAAAAACACAGGGTGGTGCATCACTTAAACCTGGGCTTTGAGGTTAAGTATGTCATGGACATTTCATGTACATACAACCACTGTGTGAACTACAGTTGGGGAGTATGTGTGTGTGCGTGTGTGTGTTTGTAATAATAGGTCTGTTTCTCCGTGTTTGTTAGAAGTGCTAATTTTCAATTCATTTTTGCATTGATGCATTTCCGTGGCCTGCGTCTCATTTCTCTGTGTATGTGTGTGGGTGGATTTTGTGTCTATCTATATGCTTTGTACACACACACACACACACACACACACACACTCGAACAAATTCACACACACAGACACACACACACAAACACAAACACTCACACACACTGTATGCTTTGTGTAATCTAAGCTGTTAGTTTTACTGAAAACAAATACCATCACGCCTAATTGAGTGGCAATTAAGCATCTGAAAAGTACTCTTATACCTAATCGTAAGGTACGATGCTGTGAGTGTATTTTATGACCTCAGCTCTTTCTTCCTCGACTTGCCCTGAGTTTCTTCTTTTAACCTGGTATTCTACATTATGTTCAGGTCCAAGTCATTTTGTTGTGTTAACCAAAGAACTGTTGCTTGTGATAAAGTGAACATGTGTTTGTGAGGTATGTTTTCTTGTGTGTGTTTGTCTGTGTGGGAGCATGTGTTTGTAGATGTAAAAGCCAAAAGGTTGTTGATATTTGAGCTCAACAGCCAATAAAAGTACACCCCTCCCTTCCATGCCCCTGATGCAATCTGGCAATTCTCATTCCCAT
>NC_137922.1:46275310-46276480 GCF_963457725.1 Sprattus sprattus | reverse complement strand
GGGCAAAGAGTGAGGGTTTCAACCCTGGGCAGTGGGAGGGAGGGATGCCTTTGCTTCCAGGGGTTTACTGTGGGGTAGAGAGGGTTTTAAAGAATAGGGTTTAAAGTGTGTAACTGGACACTGAGGGCTACAAACATAGGAACTTGGAGGGTAGAGAGGGTTTTAAAGAATAGGTTTTAAGAAAAGGATTTAAAGTGTATAACTGGACACTGAGAGCTACAGTCATAGGAACTGAGAGGGTTTAAAGAATAGGGTTTAAAGTGTGTATCTGGGCACTGAGAGCTACAGTCATAGGAACTGAGAGGGTTTAAAGAATAGGGTTTAAAGTGTGTATCTGGGCACTGAGAGCTACAGTCATAGGAACTGAGAGGGTTTAAAGAATAGGGTTTAAAGTGTGTATCTGGGCACTGAGAGCTACAGTCATAGGAACTGAGAGGGTTTAAAGAATAGGGTTTAAAGTGTGTATCTGGGCACTGAGAGCTACAGTCATAGGAACTGAGAGGGTTTAAAGAATAGGGTTTAAAGTGTGTATCTGGGCACTGGGGGCTACAAACAGGTGTTGGGTTCTGGTTCTTAATACCCTGGCTGCATCCATGCCAAGCTGGCATCGGCTCACTGTACAGGAGCCACCACATGATCTGGTAAAGGAGCTGCACAGTAGACTGGTGAAGTGTTCTAGGCTGGGCAGCAATGGACGCCTGCATCTGTGTATTTACACCAGCATGTGAGGGGGGCCAGGGCCTGATGGACATAAGGAGTCCCCTAAAAGCCTCTCGGCTGCTGCCAGCTCAGAGGCTGCTAAATGGGAGAGACTTGGTGTGGACAGCTGGTGCTTGTTCTCTCCATAGGGGGGCCGGAGCCCTTGAGGTGTGATCAGCAACTCTCTCTGCTGAGCCTGAATGGGCTGCATCTCAGTAGACTGACTCCCTGTTGCGCTTCCCTTTTGAAGGCTCGGGGAATGGTGTTTAAGATGCAGACGACCATCTCACAACCAGAGGAATGGATTTTAAGGGGGAGCAATTTGTTTTTTTAACCCTCCGCTGAAAACAAGAGTCTCGTCATCAGCCAGTGTTTGGAGCTGCTTGGCAAGGGCTGGGTCACTGTGTTCTGGGACACCTGAGAGATTGGCACGAGTGTGGTGAGTTGGGCATGGGTGGAGAGATGGTGGAG
>NC_137922.1:46247810-46265310 GCF_963457725.1 Sprattus sprattus | reverse complement strand
CTTATAAGCCTAGGTAGTACATCTGATTAGAGCTAGCAACCATGAATTGCAGATTAAGGGGTCCCCTATCTCAGTGTTCATTTTGGCAGCTATTTTTAGATTCAGTCTTAAGACAAAAATGCATATTAGTTTTAGTCACATTTAGTCATAGTTATCCTTCTTAGTTTCAGTCTAGTTTTCGAAAACTCATTACAATTTAGTCTAGTTTTAGGCACATTTAAAATTCCATATTATAGCCACATTAAACTCATTCCCTTCCCTTCTCAGGCCCAGGGACCTCCTGTGTTGTGTCAACTGCATAGTAGTCTAGCTTGCAGTACTTACATTGTGGATGCAATTAGTCTCCAAGATACAGGTCTCATGCCTACAGCTGAATTCGAATTTGTTTGTAATAAATAATCGAATGTGATGATGAAGTACGGTACGCAGCGTCTTAACTGAAGCTCAACTCAACTTTTACAGCAGCTAGCTTGCCGCTAACGCTAACTGAAAACACATCGGAACACAGTGGCTAGCTAGGTAGCTAGCTGCTAATAAGTAACATATATAAGTAACACATCAGCAGTAATGAATCAAGTGTACTGATATTATATGTACTACTAAATGTACTACTAACATGCCATTCTTAAATTAAAGCCAGTGACATGATGGTTAACGATTAACGAGTTAACGATGGATACCGACAATTAGCATACCTAGCTAGGTAGCATTACCATTGGATTTCAATGGCAGTTATGCTAGCTATGGCTATCCAGACAAAGGGCCTTGTTTCTGGACACGTATCACTTGAAGAGCAATACAGTAATCTGGAAAGTTTAAAATGATACTAAACGAAGGGAAATCTACTGTATGGAGATATTTCTGCTCAGTAGACAATGCAGATTCTAATTAGGCTGGTGGATATGTCCAATGTAATAAGTGTGAAGTTTTAATGAAATGATTGATGCAACTGTCGTTCTCCACAATAACTTGGATTAACCTGGATGGCTGGTTGTAGTTTCAGACCGAACGTCAAAGATCTTCAATGGTAAGACTTGTCGATTGTGCCTCTGTTGGTGTCTCGTAAAACGTGAGTTTTATTAAAGCATAGCGTGTGTATTGTGTAGCTATTTCATTCCGAGATGGCAGGGGAGTGAAATGCTCCGCTCTGCTGCTGGTATACAGACAGCCGGAAAGGTTAACAAACGGAATGAAATAGCTACACATTACACACGCTATGCCTTAATAAAACCCACGTTACTCACATACTGGTTAACACTGTTAGAGCGGGTGTATAAACTGTACCTGAAACTGTTGCCACTACATTCGTTTTAATATTTTGCACTCTCTATCTAACCACTCGTTCAAGTGTTTTCTTGAGTTGGTACAGCCAACTACTGCATACGTAGTTCCCGAACCACTTGCATAGCCCCGCACAGCTAGGATAGCTCACGTTACCGTAGTAGGAATACAAGCATTAGCGCACTATATCCACACAACTAAATTCATGAATTACTTCACAGGTTTACTTAACAACTTGAATTAAGGAAAATGATCCCCCGTTACGGCTAGCTGAAACTGCCAGTGGATACTCCCGTTACGTAGTGTTAGTTAGCCTTTAGCCCCGTACTCAGATGTTACAGCTGCTTAACACAGCTAGGATAGCTAACGTTACCGTAGTGGGAATACAAGCTTTAGCTCACTATATCCACACAACTAAATTCATGAATTACTTCAAAGGTTTACTTCACAACTTGAATTAAGGAAAATGGCGTCTCCAACGTTAACGTCACGTTAATTTATATGTTAGCTGCTACCATTAAAATTTCAGTCAGTACACTGAAAATGCTGCCATTCAACTCACCTTAACGAAGTGGAAATACGGTAGCTAGGTTAGAAACTGTAGTTACTCTTATTCTTTCTCAAAGTTGAATTGAGAGGGACAGAGAAATACGGTTCCTCTTATTCTTTTTCAAAGTTGAATTGAGAGGGACAGAGAAAATGCGGTTCTTCCGATTTGGCGGAGGTGTCAGTGAGAAGCACAGCTGCAAGCCAGTTTAATGACCCTATTATGACGTCATAATGGCAGAGACCTCTGCCATGCAAGTCTATGGAGAAAAAAGGGGATGAAAAAGAGGGATAAAAAAGGAGTGGCATGGGGTACCGCCACGAAAAGTCATAGCAGCTTGCACCGGATCGGGCCGGACATTTTGGTGTTTGAATGGCGTCTCTAGCTCAATCGGGCGAGGAGGAGTTAGCTGCAAGAAAAACGTACGGAATAAATAAATAAACTAGAATGCGTTTCGTGAACGAACTGCGAGAGTGTGCTTGCTCTGTGACAGAGAGAACAAGTGCCTACGAATTAACATGTATTTACATCTACTCAATCAGTGTAGTGGGGCCTTCTTCCAATATATTTTAGCAAGCAACCAAGCTCAACCATTATATTTTGGCTCCACTGACGTTTAGACATATGAGGGTATCTCAGAGTTTCGTTATACTGACTTACTGAGCTAAGTGAATTGTTGAAATTGCTATCTTGGTAAAAGGAAACATCTCTGCAACAATATTGGAATGAATGCGGTTACATAGCCAGCTTTACTTAAAGTTTATTGTAAGATAGGCCTATACGTTAGACTTAATGCAGTTAGAGTTAGACTGTAGGTCTAGTATCAAACGTAAGCAACACTTTTACTGTATAGATAGAGAGCACGTGTATCACATTGGTTTATAGTCTGTCAAATTAGTTCTAGTTATTGGTGTTCGTTGGCATAAAAAGTTTGTCTTCTCTTATAAGCCTAGGTAGTACATCTGATTAGAGCTAGCAACCATGAATTGCAGATTAAGGGGTCCCCTATCTCAGTGTTCATTTTGGCAGCTATTTTTAGATTCAGTCTAAAGACAAAAATGCATATAAGTTTTAGTCAGATTTAGTCATAGTTATCCTTCTTAGTTTCAGTCTAGTTTTCGAAAACTCATTACAATTTAGTCTAGTTTTAGGCACATTTAAAATTCCATATTATAGCCACATTAAACTCCTTACCTTACCTTCCCTTCTCAGGCCCAGGGACCTCCTGTGTTGTGTCAACTGTAGTAGTCTAGCTTGCAGTACTTAAATTGTGGATGCAATTAGTCTCCAAGATACAGATCTCATGCCTACAGCTGAATTCGAATTTGTTTGTAATAAATAATCGAATGTGATGATGAAGTACGGTACGCAGCGTCTTAACTGAAGCTTAACTCAACTATTACAGCAGCTAGCTTAGCTTGCCGCTAATACTAACTGAAAACACATTGGAACTCATAGTGGCTAGCTAGGTAGCTAGCTGCTAATAAGTAACATATATAAGTAACACATCAGCAGTAATGAATCAAGTGTACTGATATTATATGTACTACTAAATGTACTACTAACATGCCATTCTTAAATTAAAGCCAGTGACATGATGGTTAACGATTAACGAGTTAACGATGGATACCGACAATTAGCATACCTAGCTAGGTAGCATTACCATTGGATTTCAATGGCAGTTATGCTAGCTATGGCTATCCAGACAAAGGGCCTTGTTTCTGGACACGTATCACTTGAAGAGCAATACAGTAATCTGGAAAGTTTAAAATGATACTAAACGAAGGGAAATCTACTGTATGGAGATATTTCTGCTCAGTAGACAATGCAGATTCTAATTAGGCTGGTGGATATGTCCAATGTAATAAGTGTGAAGTTTTAATGAAATGATTGATGCAACTGTCGTTCTCCACAATAACTTGGATTAACCTGGATGGCTGGTTGTAGTTTCAGACCGAACGTCAAAGATCTTCAATGGTAAGACTTGTCGATTGTGCCTCTGTTGGTGTCTCGTAAAACGTGAGTTTTATTAAAGCATAGCGTGTGTATTGTGTAGCTATTTCATTCCGAGATGGCAGGGGAGTGAAATGCTCCGCTCTGCTGCTGGTATACAGACAGCCGGAAAGGTTAACAAACGGAATGAAATAGCTACACATTACACACGCTATGCCTTAATAAAACCCACGTTACTCACATACTGGTTAACACTGTTAGAGCGGGTGTATAAACTGTACCTGAAACTGTTGCCACTACATTCGTTTTAATATTTTGCACTCTCTATCTAACCACTCGTTCAAGTGTTTTCTTGAGTTGGTACAGCCAACTACTGCATACGTAGTTCCCGAACCACTTGCATAGCCCCGCACAGCTAGGATAGCTCACGTTACCGTAGTAGGAATACAAGCATTAGCGCACTATATCCACACAACTAAATTCATGAATTACTTCACAGGTTTACTTAACAACTTGAATTAAGGAAAATGATCCCCCGTTACGGCTAGCTGAAACTGCCAGTGGATACTCCCGTTACGTAGTGTTAGTTAGCCTTTAGCCCCGTACTCAGATGTTACAGCTGCTTAACACAGCTAGGATAGCTAACGTTACCGTAGTGGGAATACAAGCTTTAGCTCACTATATCCACACAACTAAATTCATGAATTACTTCAAAGGTTTACTTCACAACTTGAATTAAGGAAAATGGCGTCTCCAACGTTAACGTCACGTTAATTTATATGTTAGCTGCTACCATTAAAATTTCAGTCAGTACACTGAAAATGCTGCCATTCAACTCACCTTAACGAAGTGGAAATACGGTAGCTAGGTTAGAAACTGTAGTTACTCTTATTCTTTCTCAAAGTTGAATTGAGAGGGACAGAGAAATACGGTTCCTCTTATTCTTTTTCAAAGTTGAATTGAGAGGGACAGAGAAAATGCGGTTCTTCCGATTTGGCGGAGGTGTCAGTGAGAAGCACAGCTGCAAGCCAGTTTAATGACCCTATTATGACGTCATAATGGCAGAGACCTCTGCCATGCAAGTCTATGGAGAAAAAAGGGGATGAAAAAGAGGGATAAAAAAGGAGTGGCATGGGGTACCGCCACGAAAAGTCATAGCAGCTTGCACCGGATCGGGCCGGACATTTTGGTGTTTGAATGGCGTCTCTAGCTCAATCGGGCGAGGAGGAGTTAGCTGCAAGAAAAACGTACGGAATAAATAAATAAATAAACTAGAATGCGTTTCGTGAACGAACTGCGTGAGTGTGCTTGCTCTGTGACAGAGAGAACAAGTGCCTATGAATTAACATGTATTTACATCTACTCAATCAGTGTAGTGGGGCCTTCTTCCAATATATTTTAGCAAGCAACCAAGCTCAACCATTATATTTTGGCTCCACTGACGTTTAGACATATGAGGGTATCTCAGAGTTTCGTTATACTGACTTACTGAGCTAAGTGAATTGTTGAAATTGCTATCTTGGTAAAAGGAAACATCTCTGCAACAATATTAGAATGAATGCGGTTACATAGCCAGCTTTACTTAAAGTTTATTGTAAGATAGGCCTATATGTTAGACTTAATGCAGTTAGAGTTAGTCTGTAGGTGTAGTATCAAACGTAAGCAACACTTTTACTGTATAGATAGAGAGCACGTGTATCACATTGGTTTATAGTCTGTCAAATTAGTTCTAGTTATTGGTGTTCGTTGCCATACAAAGTTAGTCTTCTCTTATAAGCCTAGGTAGTACATCTGATTAGAGCTAGCAACCATGAATTGCAGATTAAGGGGTCCCCTATCTCAGTGTTCATTTTGGCAGCTATTTTTAGATTCAGTCTTAAGACAAAAATGCATATTAGTTTTAGTCACATTTAGTCATAGTTATCCTTCTTAGTTTCAGTCTAGTTTTCGAAAACTCATTACAATTTAGTCTAGTTTTAGGCACATTTAAAATTCCATATTATAGCCACATTAAACTCATTCCCTTCCCTTCTCAGGCCCAGGGACCTCCTGTGTTGTGTCAACTGCATAGTAGTCTAGCTTGCAGTACTTACATTGTGGATGCAATTAGTCTCCAAGATACAGATCTCATGCCTACAGCTGAATTCGAATTTGTTTGTAATAAATAATCGAATGTGATGATGAAGTACGGTACGCAGCGTCTTAACTGAAGCTCAACTCAACTTTTACAGCAGCTAGCTTGCCGCTAACGCGAACTGAAAACACATCGGAACACAGTGGCTAGCTAGGTAGCTAGCTGCTAATAAGTAACATATATAAGTAACACATCAGCAGTAATGAATCAAGTGTACTGATATTAAATGTACTACTAAATGTACTACTAACATGCCATTCTTAAATTAAAGCCAGTGACATGATGGTTAACGATTAGCGAGTTAACGATGGATACCGACAATTAGCATACCTAGCTAGGTAGCATTACCATTGGATTTCAATGGCAGTTATGCTAGCTCTGGCTATCCAGTCAAAGGAGCCTTGTTTCTGGACACGTATCACTTGACGAGCGAGGGCAATACAGTCATCTGGAAAGTTTAAAATGATACTAAACGAAGGGAAATCTACTGTATGGAGAATTTTCTGCTCAGTAGACAATGCAGATTCTAATTAGGCTGGTGGATATGTCCAATGTAAGAAGTGTGAAGTTTTAATGAAATATGATTGATGCAACTGTCGTTCTCCATAACAACTTGGATTAACCTGGATGGCTGGATGAAGTTTCAGACCGAACGTCAAAGATCTTCAATGGTAAGACTTGTCGGTTGTGCCTCTGTTGGTGTCTCGTAAAACGTGAATTTTATTAAAGCATAGCGTGTGTATTGTGTAGCTATTTCATTCCGAGATTGCAGGGGAGTGAAATGCTCCGCTCTGCTGCTGGTATACAGACAGCCGGAAAGGTTAACAAACGGAATGAAATAGCTACACATTACACACGCTATGCCTTAATAAAACCCACGTTACTCACATACTGGTTAACACTGTTAGAGCGGGTGTATAAACTGTACCTGAAACTGTTGCCACTACATTCGTTTTAATATTTTGCACTCTCTATCTAACCACTTCTGGCATTTAAGAGAGCTTCTCCTATGTCAACTGATCTAATGTCAGTTGGCTAGAGTGCGTGACGTCACAATGGCTCAACCTTCCCCATGTTAGTCAATGAGAGAAAAAGGGGATGAAAAAGAGGGATAAAAAAGGAGTGGCAAAGAGTATCGCCACGAAAAGTCATAGCAACCTGCACCGGATCGGGCCGGACATTTTGGTGTTTGAATGGCGTCTCTAGCTCAAACGGGCGAGGAGGAGTTAGCTGCAAGAAAAACGGGGAGAATAAATAAATAAATAAAGAAAACTTGACGATAACAATACTGTGCTTCCCTTCGGGCAAGCACACTAATAAAGAAAACTTGACGATAACAATACTGTGCTTCCCTTCGGGCAAGCACACTAATAAATAAAGAAAACTTGACGATAACAATACTGTGCTTCCCTTCGGGCAAGCACACTAACTAGAATGCGTTTCGTGAACGAACTGCGAGAGTGTGCTTGCTCTGTGACAGAGAGAACAAGTGCCTATGAATTAACATGTATTTACATCTACTCAATCAGTGTAGTGGGGCCTTCTTCCAATATATTTTAGCAAGCAACCAAGCTCAACCATTATATTTTGGCTCCACTGACGTTTAGACATATGAGGGTATCTCAGAGTTTCGTTATACTGACTTACTGAGCTAAGTGAATTGTTGAAATTGCTATCTTGGTAAAAGGAAACATCTCTGCAACAATATTAGAATGAATGCGGTTACATAGCCAGCTTTACTTAAAGTTTATTGTAAGATAGGCCTATATGTTAGACTTAATGCAGTTAGAGTTAGTCTGTAGGTGTAGTATCAAACGTAAGCAACACTTTTACTGTATAGATAGAGAGCACGTGTATCACATTGGTTTATAGTCTGTCAAATTAGTTCTAGTTATTGGTGTTCGTTGCCATACAAAGTTAGTCTTCTCTTATAAGCCTAGGTAGTACATCTGATTAGAGCTAGCAACCATGAATTGCAGATTAAGGGGTCCCCTATCTCAGTGTTCATTTTGGCAGCTATTTTTAGATTCAGTCTTAAGACAAAAATGCATATTAGTTTTAGTCACATTTAGTCATAGTTATCCTTCTTAGTTTCAGTCTAGTTTTCGAAAACTCATTACAATTTAGTCTAGTTTTAGGCACATTTAAAATTCCATATTATAGCCACATTAAACTCATTCCCTTCCCTTCTCAGGCCCAGGGACCTCCTGTGTTGTGTCAACTGCATAGTAGTCTAGCTTGCAGTACTTACATTGTGGATGCAATTAGTCTCCAAGATACAGGTCTCATGCCTACAGCTGAATTCGAATTTGTTTGTAATAAATAATCGAATGTGATGATGAAGTACGGTACGCAGCATCTTAACTGAAGCTCAACTCAACTTTTACAGCAGCTAGCTTGCCGCTAACGCGAACTGAAAACACATCGGAACACAGTGGCTAGCTAGGTAGCTAGCTGCTAATAAGTAACATATATAAGTAACACATCAGCAGTAATGAATCAAGTGTACTGAAATTAAATGTACTACTAAATGTACTACTAACATGCCATTCTTAAATTAAAGCCAGTGACATGATGGTTAACGATTAGCGAGTTAACGATGGATACCGACAATTAGCATACCTAGCTAGGTAGCATTACCATTGGATTTCAATGGCAGTTATGCTAGCTCTGGCTATCCAGTCAAAGGAGCCTTGTTTCTGGACACGTATCACTTGACGAGCGAGGGCAATACAGTCATCTGGAAAGTTTAAAATGATACTAAACGAAGGGAAATCTACTGTATGGAGAATTTTCTGCTCAGTAGACAATGCAGATTCTAATTAGGCTGGTGGATATGTCCAATGTAAGAAGTGTGAAGTTTTAATGAAATATGATTGATGCAACTGTCGTTCTCCATAACAACTTGGATTAACCTGGATGGCTGGATGAAGTTTCAGACCGAACGTCAAAGATCTTCAATGGTAAGACTTGTCGGTTGTGCCTCTGTTGGTGTCTCGTAAAACGTGAATTTTATTAAAGCATAGCGTGTGTATTGTGTAGCTATTTCATTCCGAGATTGCAGGGGAGTGAAATGCTCCGCTCTGCTGCTGGTATACAGACAGCCGGAAAGGTTAACAAACGGAATGAAATAGCTACACATTACACACGCTATGCCTTAATAAAACCCACGTTACTCACATACTGGTTAACACTGTTAGAGCGGGTGTATAAACTGTACCTGAAACTGTTGCCACTACATTCGTTTTAATATTTTGCACTCTCTATCTAACCACTTCTGGCATTTAAGAGAGCTTCTCCTATGTCAACTGATCTAATGTCAGTTGGCTAGAGTGCGTGACGTCACAATGGCTCAACCTTCCCCATGTTAGTCAATGAGAGAAAAAGGGGATGAAAAAGAGGGATAAAAAAGGAGTGGCAAAGAGTATCGCCACGAAAAGTCATAGCAACCTGCACCGGATCGGGCCGGACATTTTGGTGTTTGAATGGCGTCTCTAGCTCAAACGGGCGAGGAGGAGTTAGCTGCAAGAAAAACGGGGAGAATAAATAAATAAATAAAGAAAACTTGACGATAACAATACTGTGCTTCCCTTCGGGCAAGCACACTAATAAAGAAAACTTGACGATAACAATACTGTGCTTCCCTTCGGGCAAGCACACTAACTAGAATGCGTTTCGTGAACGAACTGCGAGAGTGTGCTTGCTCTGTGACAGAGAGAACAAGTGCCTATGAATTAACATGTATTTACATCTGCTCAATCAGTGTAGTGGGGCCTTCTTCCAATATATTTTAGCAAGCAACCAAGCTCAACCATTATATTTTGGCTCCACTGACGTTTAGACATATGAGGGTATCTCAGAGTTTCGTTATACTGACTTACTGAGCTAAGTGAATTGTTGAAATTGCTATCTTGGTAAAAGGAAACATCTCTGCAACAATATTGGAATGAATGCGGTTACATAACCAGCTTTACTTAAAGTTTATTGTAAGATAGGCCTATATGTTAGACTTAATGCAGTTAGAGTTAGACTGTAGGTCTAGTATCAAACGTAAGCAACACTTTTACTGTATAGATAGAGAGCACGTGTATCACATTGGTTTATAGTCTGTCAAATTAGTTCTAGTTATTGGTGTTTGTTGGCATAAAAAGTTAGTCTTCTCTTATAAGCCTAGGTAGTACATCTGATTAGAGCTAACAACCATGAATTGCAGATTAAGGGGTCCCCTATCTCAGTGTTCATTTTAGCAGCTATTTTTAGATTCAGTCTTAAGACAAAAATGCATATTAGTTTAAGTCACATTTAGTCATAGTTATCCTTTTTAGTTTCAGTCTAGTTTTCGAAAACTCATTACAATTTAGTCTAGTTTTAGGCACATTTAAAATCCCATATTATAGCCACATTAAACTCCTTCCCTTCCCTTCTCAGGCCCAGGGACCTCCTGTGTTGTGTCTACTGCATAGTAGTCTAGCTTGCAGTACTTAAATTGTGGATGCAATTAGTCTCCAAGATACAGATCAGCTGAATTCCAATTAAATCAATGTAAATAATAATTTAAGGCAATACTTGATTAACAGAATTGTCATTCAAATATATGAGAATATCACGTCTAGATTAAATCAACCACATATCCTCCATATGAAATGCTGTGAAATCTCATTACCAACAGATTTAGCTAGACGGATAGTTTTGACAGTTGAAAGTGGTGTCAATGATTATAATAACAATTGCCCAAATAAACAAGGCTATTCAAACCAGTCACATATTCATTTATTTTTTGCTTGATTAATGTTGTGCGTAGCCTGTCCGAAATTGTTATCTTGGTAAAAGGAAACATACTGCAATGAGTTTACTAGCTAGCTATCAAAAGCTAGTATAAGTTGGGATATGCTACCTCATTGTTAGCTAACGTTAGCTAGCTAAACGTTTACCGAGGCTAACGTGAAGCTTCAATCGAAAATTATTAGCTAGCCCTGTCCTTTAGCCCATACTGCAATGAGTTTACTAGCTAGCTATCAAGCTAGTATAACTTGGGATATGCTACCTCATAGTTAGCTAACGTTAGCTAGCTAAACGTTTACCGAGGCTAACGTGAAGCTTCAATCAAAAATGATTAGCTAGCTTTCCAAGCTAGCTGACCCAACCTAAACACTCGACTGCCCCTTTGAAGTCAACTTAACGTTGGCTAATATATTCTAATAACTAGTTATCATTGACAGTTACAGGCTAATTTACCAAACTCCTTTCTGTCCTAAATTGAGCAGTTGCTGGTGTGAGCTACAATATGGGAGCTAGCAAAGCCATTTCTAGCTCTACTTCACAATACTGCTGCCTAGTGTAATAAGTTAACGTAAAACATAAATGTTTATAAAGTATCAGACATAAACAGGATACAACACACCAGTTACCAATTGATATTATGTGTTTATATATACCGAAAATGTCAGTAAATCCAGATGATGATTATGCTGCTGCTGCTGTTGGTCCCGTCGAAAACCCTGGAGTCGCGACCCTGTCACTTGTTTCCATGTGAAATCAATGGAATGCTTCACTTTTTGGCGCCGTATTGACAACTGTCTGTCACTCGCACACTGTGCTTGTAAATTATTTTTCAAGTTTGCACGTACCTATTTATGCGAGTGAAATACTCGCACTGTAGAGCCCAAGGTGTCTCTTAATATTCCTACAGTTAAATGGAGAGCGACTGATAGAGCGGGTGACGTCACAATGGCTCAACCTTCCCCATGTTAGTCAATGAGAGAAAAAGGGGATGAAAAAGAGGAATAAAAAAGGAGTGGCAAAGAGTATCGCCACGAAAAGTCATAGCAACCTGCACCGGATCGGGCCGGACGTTTTGGTGTTTGAATGGCGTCTCTAGCTCAAACGAGCGAGGAGTAGTTAGCTGCAAGAAAAACGGGGAGAATAAATAAATAAATAAAGAAAACTTGACGATAACAATACTGTGCTTCCCTTCGGGCAAGCACACTAATAAATAAAGAAAACTTGACGATAACAATACTGTGCTTCCCTTCGGGCAAGCACACTAATAAATAAAGAAAACTTGACGATAACAATACTGTGCTTCCCTTCGGGCAAGCACACTAACTATTTTTTAAAGATTGCTGAGGTCCTCCCTGAGTTCCTGACGGCGAGCAGTGAGGAGAGGCTTTCATACCTCCCTGGAGAAAATGAGGAATGCCTCGTCCTCGCTGCATAATATGTGACTTCCTGAGGGACAGCCAATAAATTCAAATCATTTATGTATGTTCATGTTCAAGTTTGTTGTTGTTAGTATACTACTTCCTTGATGATGATTATTATATGTATATTTATGTTATTGTTTCCACTTCTGCCTTCCCCTTCCAATGTATCTTGTGTATACATGTACACACCCAACCCAGGTGCTTTGGCAATACTGTAGGACATTATGGTCATGCCAATAATGCTTCTTTTAGAGAGAGAGAGAGAGAGAGAGAGAGAGAGAGAGAGAGAGTGAGAGAGAGAGAGAGAGATATATTGTAAATGCATTATGGTCATGCCAATAAAGCTTCTTTTAGAGAGAGAGAGAGAGAGAGAGAGAGAGAGAGAGAGATATTGTAAATGCATTATGGTCATGCCAATAAAGCTTCTTTTAGAGAGAGAGAGAGAGAGAGAGAGAGAGAGAGAGAGAGAGAGAGAGAGAGAGAGAGAGAGAGATTGTAAATGCACACACCAACAACCATTTACAAACATATACACACTCAGGTATTCACACGCACGCTCTCACATACACACACACACACACACACACACACACACACACACACACACACACACACACACACACACACACACACACACACACACACACACACACACATACAAACACAAAGTCCTTTGTTCCAGTTAGTGAGTAGTGAGTAGATGGCCGGGTCCTTCATTAACAGTTGAGGTGAAGGTGGGGAACTGAGCTGACTTGAGCTCTGTGACCACACACACACACCCACACACCCACACAACCACACACCCACACACACACACACACACACACACACACATACACACACACACACACACACAACACACACACACACACACACACACACACACACACACACACACACACACACACACACCACACACACACACACACAGCTGAGCTCTGTGACCAGGGCTCTTGAGTTGGCCCGGCCTGGCTCTGTTCTCAACACTTCTGTCATCTGAACCCTTTTGTATGTGCCTCCGCTGCAATGCCTTTGTAGCGCCACCACATTAACAATGTGTGTGTGTGTGTGTGTGTGTGTGTGTGTGTGTGTGTGTGTGTGTGTGTGTGTGTGTGTGAGAGAGAGAGAGAAAGAGTATGTTTGTGCGTGCTTCAGTTTGTGAGTGGCTGTGAGTGTGTTAGCATTGTTGGTGTGTGTGTGTGTGTGTGTGTGTGAGAGAGAGAGAGAGAAAGAGTATGTTTGTGTGTGCTTCAGTTTGTGAGTGGCTGTGAGTGTGTTAGCATTGTTGGTGTGTCTGTGTGTGTGTGTGTGTGTGTGTGTGTGTGTGTGTGTGTGTGTGTGTGTGTGTGTGTGTGTGTGTGAGAGAGAGAGAGAGAGAGAGTGTGTGTGTGTTTGTGTGTGTGTGTGTGTGTGTGTGTGTGTGTGTGTGTGTGTATGTGTGTGTGTGTGTGTGTGTGTGTGTGTGTGTGTATGTGTGTGTGTGTGTGTGTGTGTGTGTGTGTGTGTGTGTGTGTGTGTGTGTCTGTGTGTGTGTCTGTGTGTGTGTGTGTGTGTGTGTGTGAGTGCGTGTCAGTGTTAGCATTGTTGGTGTGTTTGTTTGTGCAGTTGTGCAGTTGTGCTTGAGTGTGTGCCTGTTGTGTTTGACAGTTTGAGTGAGGGCATGTGTGTGTGTGTGTGCATAGGCATTGTTAGCAAATGACAGAGGCTTTGAATATGTACACGTTGTTAGCATGTGTGCAGTTATGTTTGAGTTTGTGTGTGTGTGTGTGTGTGTGTGTGTGTGTGTGTGTGTGTGTGTGTGTGTGTGTTTGTGTGTGCGCAAGGCTGGCAGAGTGCATGCATACTAGGTGACAGTGTGGAATGTGTGCGTTGTGGTTTGTTAAGTGTACGTGGCCCCAACTGAAGGGGGTCCTTTTACAGAGCAGGTGGATTGAGTGTGTGTGTGTGTCTGTGTGTGTGCGTTTTTGTGTGTGTGTGTGTGTGTGTGTGTGTGTGTGTGAGTGTGTGTGTTTGTGTGTGCATGTGTGTGTGTGTGTGTGAGCAGGTGGAATGCTTGCATTTAGAGACCCCATGAGTGATCTTCCTGTCACCCTCAGGGATTGTCCCGCTCTTTAAAATAGAAGTCCGTGGCTCTGTGGGTGTTCTGCTCAGAAATTAGGCTTTAACACGGACAAATATTTTGAAGGCTGGAAGAGCTATTGTTATCGACCGTAGATTATTGACCCAGATAAATCTTAATGAAGAATGTCGAAGACAGCCTGCCAATGCTTGCCGTGTTAAACTTAATATAGAGTGGCTCATAGAACTGTGGTTCTGTGTTTGTGTGTGTGTGTGTGTGTGTGTGTGTGTGTGTTTTTTTTGTTTTGGTATTTTTTTTTGTTTTGTGTGTGTGTGTGTGTGTGTGTGTGTGTGTTTTTTGTTTTGTATGTGTGTGTGTGTGTGTAGAGGTAGAATAGATAAAACAAGCTAAAGAAACGTATGTGAACAATCTGAATCAGAGTTGTCTCTAAAACATAAGAGGAAGCCTGACAATGCCTTTTTTTAAAGAATTATTGGAAGTGTAGGAAATGAATGATAAAAAGACTCCATAGATCAGTTTACATAATTCTACTGAATATGTACTGTACGTCTGAATGTATTGGCAGTAAACTGTTTTGCAGAGAACAGTACAAGAAGACAAACAACAACAAACAACAAACAAACAAACAAACAAACAAACAAATAAACGCAGGGTTTGGCTTAACACGAGGAGTGACGAGGGCTTTACTCCTGAGGGTCAAAAGGGTCACTGCGACACACACACACACACACACACACACACACACACACACACACACACACACACACACACAGGTGGAGTAAGTCTAAAGTTTAACGTCCGCCCCTCAACTTGAATGAGAAAAAAGCAGGAACTAAAGGGAAACACAGAGGCCAGAGAATGGCTGTGCTGCCATTGATTTCCTCCCCTCATAAACAATACTCTGTGCCACGGGCCTCTCAAGGACAAGGGTAACTGCCTGACCTTTGACCTTTGACCTGTTTATTCCTCATGCTGATGCTCAACATTCCAGTACATCCACACAAAAAAAGAAAAAAAGAAAAGAAAAATAGTTAACCCAGACAGCAGGTCACTCTGGAGCGAGCTGATCCGGCTCACATCCGGCTTACACTCGGCCCAGATCCGGCCCACAGGTATCTGCTCTATCCACGCCTGATCTAAGCTCTCTGGAGGACGTCGGAACCGCCAACTCATCCATAGACAGACAGCCTGGCCCACAGGCCCATTTGCGCTGAACCGGGTCCAGCTCACTGTTGTCAGGATCTCCCCACACAAACCCTATTGCAATCTCTCAGGCGCCTGCCTGGTTCCCTTAGTTGAGCTGGAGAGGCTCTTCAAACCCCCCTCCAGACAATTTTGTCAGCTTTTAAAATGTCTCCCAGTATAAGCGCCCTCTGACTGAAGATGGAGCGTATAACTCTTTTAACATCTGCTTTCGGTCGAACGAGGACCAAGGACGATGTGAAGATCTCAGTCGTTAAAGGAAAGTAACACATTCACCCGTCAGAGTTACAGCTTTATAAAGGAGTAAAAAGCAGCCTTTAAAGAGCACAGAGCTATTTGATTAGGTCTCACTTTCACACTTCAACTCTCGGACGGAACTGCGATCCAATGACATTTTAGATTTGACAAGTCTCTTCAAGGCAGTCTTAAACGGGTCTCTTCAATGCAGTCTTTACAGGGTCTTTTAACAGGGCCTGCATGCCTCTCTCTCTCTCTCTCTCTCTCTCTCTCTCTCTCGCTCTCTCTCTCTCTCTCTTTCCCTCTGTCTCTCCCTCCTTCTCTCTCTCTCTCTCCCACTCTCTCTCTCTCTCTTTCTATCTCTATCTATCTCTCTCTCTCCCTCCTTCTCTCTTTCTCTATCCTTCTCTCTCTCCATCCTTCTCTCTCTCTCTCTCACTCTCCCTCTCCCTCTCTCTCTCTCTCTCTCTCTCTCTCTCTCTTTGCATAGGAGGGTTGGCAGTGCCAGACATCATCACACCATCTTAGTTTCCACTGCAGTTACGGTCTGGAACCCCTCAGATGTTTTTTTGCTGTGATGGATTTTCTGTCTCGCCCGTCGGTGACCACCAGGGCATAGGTGATGACAAAGATGAAATCCAGACAATGGCTGCGGTCGCAGAGATTGGCGAGAACCTTAGCCACAACTGGGCTTGCTTTCTCTGATGCTTTACAGATGAAACCATGGGAACCTGCCTAAATACAGTCAGGCTTTCCTTGAGAGGATGCATGTTATGGTTCTCCTCCTTAATAGGTTTGTTAAAGTAGCACTATGTAACAATTTGACACTTTTGGAGGTATGGTTTTCTAGGCAACTAGTTTTGGTACCATCCTCAAATTAATTTTGATAGTATATGGTCATGTGAAGGACAGATAGACCCCCCAATAGCCATCGAGGATATACACTATGTAGTACTGTTCTGGGCTGGAACACCCTGCAAAAATGGAAGATAAATCTTTCACAGCATGACCTTGCCAGCTATACTGATAAAAGGCATAAGTTAGTGTGTTGGCAAGCTTCTATCAGTGCCAACTGTGCTGTTGGTTGTCATTGCGAGGTTTTAGGTAGTTGGCTTGCTAGTTTTGGAACAGAACTACTTATTGCTGCTTTAAGTTAGTAGTAATATCATGGGCTTTGTTTGCACCCCCATCAGCTACCAAGTGACCATTCACATTCATAGCCCTTTTGACCAACATGTTCCTCGCGAGCGATGCTGCAAACCTCATGTCAAGCTCAAATGAGTAATATCATACCATAAAGGACTTCACATTTCTTACCTCTTTTTTTCTTTTTAATCTCTTGTTTTTCTATGCTCTTGTATTTGTTTGTTTACAAAGCCCTGCGTGTGTTTCGTGCTCTCTAATTAAACTCTCCTTGTCAGGGATGCGGTGTAGTCGGTGAGATGAGGGCAATGCACAGGCTGGCGTGGCGGCACCGGTGTGCCACATCAAAGAGGCGCGGAGACGCAGTGGCAGCCTGGCATCATCAGCCCATCTCATCACACTGCTGTCAGTCCAGGCAGGGCCCTGCTAATGGGGTGGAATGGGGTTTAAAGAGAGAGGGGGGAGAGAGAGTGGGGGAGAGAGAGAGAGAGAGAGAGGGGGGGGAGAGAAAGAGAGAGAGAGACAGAGGGGAAAGAAGAAAAGAAAGAAGAAGATGTGATGCGCCTGCTTTTTGTTTCAAGGCTTCTTCATCTCTCTCTCTATCTCGCACACATACACACACACACACACACACCCTCACATACACACACACACAGCTCATTTTTCTGTATTCTTCTGAGCCCAGGGCCAGAGTGACACACACACACTCACACACACAC
>NC_137922.1:46230310-46232810 GCF_963457725.1 Sprattus sprattus | reverse complement strand
GGCGGAGAGGTTGTGTCCTCCGAAGTGAAACGTCTGATAATATAAAAAAAAAAGTGTCGAGGGTTGTGGTCTGATGCCGAGCTTGCCCTTGAAAGTTCACGAGTAGTCTGTTTGGTGCACCTTTTAATGTACTATTTACCACCATATTAGTGTATAGTAATAGTATATTTGTATGTACATTTGTAAGTTCACCACCATATTTGTGCAAATAGTCTCCCTGCAACACATGACCACAAGTCAAAGGAAAGCCTCTTGGCAATAAACCTCTGTGTCTGATCTTGACCTTGTTGTGATGCAGGCTATGTGCTTCTTAGCATTCAGCACCTCATGTCAAAGTGCACATGTACTGTGTGTGTGTGTGTGTGTGTGTGTGTGTGTGTGTGTGTGTGTGTGTGTGTGTGTGTGTGCTCAAATGGTCTTAGCTCAGTATAAGGAAAACAATCACAGTGGCTCGCATCGAGCCATGGACAATTTCCGCCAATCAACGTTTTGGTTTCGGAGCAGGGAGGGTTGTAATTTCATTGGCTGCTGAGCTTAAATATCAACCCCTTTTATTTTGCCAGAATGGCGGACCGCATCTTCAAGGCGAGTAGCCGACATTGAATGCATCTGAGGCATTCGTTTGGCTCGAGCAGCACGCTGAGGAGGGGTTATTTTTAATCTGAGACAAACACACACCCACACACACCCACACACGGACACACACACACACACAAACACACCACCAGCCAGAGCATTTGCAAAAGTCACACCTCGTCTTGGCCAGATGAAATGCTACACCAGCCAAAGGAAGATGAATGCTGTTGTTTAGCAAAAGAAAAAAAAGAAAGAAAGAAATGGATACACAGAAGTGTGTCCTCGCAGCAAAAAAAAAAAAGGGCTGATGGCACAAAACGTCCTCGTTCCATTATTATCCTAAGGCTAAACGCACACATAACGTTTAATACACACACACACATACACACACACACACACACAGACACACACACACACACACACACACACACACACACACACACACACACACACACACACAAACACACACACACACACACACACACACACTCAGACAACTTTCCACTCCGTAGCCAGCCTCAGTGGAACGCGACCAGAGACAGCTCTTCTGCCGATGTCAAAGCAAATCTCTGCAAAGCTAACCCTCATCCCATGCACACATACATACACACACACACACACACACACACCCACACACACACACACACACACACACACACACACACACACACACACACACACACACACACACACACAAAGCAAATCTCTGAAAAGCTAACCCTCATCCCACTTGGGCCTCATTGAGCCCACATTAACCTCCTGTTGATTAGTTCTCAGAGCTGACCACAATTAACACCGCCCATTGTTGTTGGGCTTCTCTCTGCTGATGTCGAGGACTTGGTGGTGGAAGTGGTGTGTTTTGCAACCTTTGCCGGGGCCTTTTGAAGCCACCACCAATAGGGCGAGGAGAGAGAGAGAGAGGAGAGAGAGAGAGAGAGAGAGAGAGAGAGGGACAGAGAGAGAGAGAGAAGAGAGAGAGAAAGGGGGGAGAGAGAGAGAGAGAGAAAGAGAAGAGAGAGAGAGAGGGGGTGGGGGGCAGAAGCCGAGGCGTATTGATCTTGAGTAATGCCCTCACATCTGATGATCTCGCGCTCCGCGCGCTGAATAATGAATGTGTTTTCCCATGAGGCCAAGCGCCACAGGAGCTTTTTGCCTCGGATTTAGCTTGTGCCTCGCCCGAGATGCGACGAGACGCACTTCTCGCTGCTTGAAGGACAAGGAGGAGGGTGTTTAAATGTCGCTGCTTCGTGAAAACGGCTCTTGATAAAATAAAAAAAAAGTGCGGTCTTTCAGGCTGCGCATCCAGCTGACGGAAGGCCAGCTGTTAGTCCCTGTTAACAGCTTCTCTTGTCAATTCAAAGACTAGAACAGGTAACAAGAGCACGATGGGAAAGAAAGATTGCGCAAATTGCAAAATATTTACACATCACAGAAAAAGAAAATCAACAATGACTCATATTTTCCTTGCAAGATCTCTCTCTCTCAACTCTTTACTCGTGTTGTGCCGCCATTTTGGACCCAGCTCACCCAGACGCACAAACATTTCTGTAAAACGCTGCACACTGCTGTCCCCTGAGCGCCCTGATCTCCCCCCATTGTGTGCGGGGGTCGTTGAGCCGGGACTGCTTTTCCAGCTGTCAAAGGCATGCCAGGCATGGGAGCGAGGGAACGAGAGAGAGAGAGAGGGAGAGAGAGAGAGAGAGAGAGAGAGAGAGAGAGAGAGAGAGCGATGGAGGAGGAGGAGGAGAAGGAGATCATTTCCCCCCGAGGATTAGCATGCAGAAGACATCCTGGTGTCGGGCGGGAGGGGATTTAAAAGCACTTTGCCGATAATAACGCCACTCCGGAGAATGCCGACGCAGAGAGAGAGAGAGAGAGAGAGAGAGAGAGAGAGACAGGAGCCTGCGGAGCAAGGCCCATCAGA
>NC_137922.1:46210310-46220310 GCF_963457725.1 Sprattus sprattus | reverse complement strand
CTTTCACTCTTACACCTTTACATCCCTACCTCCTGCACCCTTACATCCTTACATCCTTACTTCCAGCACCTTCACACCTTAACATCCTGAAGCGTAACGTCCCTACCTCTTACACCCTTACTGCCTTACACTTTTACCCCCTTAGATCCTTTCACCCTTACACTCCTTAACCTAAAACCCTTAAATCTCACACCGTTACATCCTTACCACTTTACATTCTTACATCCTTACACTCTTACATCCTTATATCCTTACATCCTTACCACCTTACACTCTACCATCCTAACACACTTGAAGCCTTTCAGGGGCTGTGAGAAGCGTGCCGGCTGCTAGCCTCAGTGATGCCCTCACTAGCAAATGAAGTAAGGACAAAATGGCTGACTGTGGACACCCGTGCTCTACAGTGCCAGCCTCCTGAGGACACTTAAAAGATCACTCTCCTATCCCATCTCCATCAAAACCAAATAGCCAACATGCTGGCGTGCTCTCACACACACACACACACAAACACACACACACACACACAAACACACACAGCAAGTCTTGTGTTCTTCTTCGATTAATAACAGACATGTTTCCAGGCTTCAAATAAATGCAGAGGACACATCTGACCAGATTTTGATGAGCGTCCAGGCTCTCTCTCCAGCAGTGGTCTGTCATAACGACGCTGACATAATGAATGGGGAAAGATAATAACCGCGCAACCAAGCGGAGAGAATGAAAATAAAGACCCGTTAATGCCGCACTTCAGCAGAGGCCCGATTTTTCCCGGCAATTAAATTTACTGTATTCATCTCTGCTTTCTTTAGCCCCTAATCTTGTTGACTTTGGGCCCAAGGGCAGAACCGCAGTCGAGTCCAATTTGGGTTATTTCTCCATTTCCCCCCTACGCTGAAAGGGAAGCTGGTTTGCAAATTAGGAAAATATTTATTTTCATCATTTGCCTCTGATTCTGGTGATTCTGCAGCTGGTGAGGTTAGTCACAGGAAGAAGAATGGGAGAATGAGTGTTTGTGTGTGTGTGTGTGTGTGTGTGTGTGTCCATGTGTTCGTCAATGGGAAGTGTATGTCAGTGTATTAGTGTGTGTGGCATGTATTTGTCTGTATGCACATGTGTGTGTGTGTGTCTACACGTGTGTGTGTGTGTGTGTGTGTGTGTGTGTGTTTGAACATGAGCGTATGTGTGTGTGTTTAAACGTATCATGTGTGTGTTTGTTTGTTTCAGTGTTTGTCTGTGTGCCTGTGTGTGTGTGGCACATCTTCATTTGTCTGTCTGAGTATGCGTGTTTGTGTGTGTGTGAGTGTGTGTGTGTGTATGTGTGTGTGTGTGTAATACGTGGGTGGTTTGGTGTGGTTAACTGGACATGCAAGTACCAATGAGCCAAAAGAAACACTAATTAGCCTGTGCTGTTGAAAATGGCATTTTAAAATGAAATATTCCCCCAAAACATCAAAACTTTTCCTTGTTTTTGGTTGTGGTTTTTCTCAGGAAGATTATTTTTCCCTAGGCCTTTTTTACCAGCGTTTTCTTGTCCTTTCGCTGTTGAACTTGGCCTTTCCCTCACAGGATGTCCTGTACAAACGAACCCAAACGCAACACTAGTCGGAGACACACACATAATTCATAAGCCATTCGCATGCTGTCTCGTAAGATCAGAATGCCGGAAGATTTACGACCGTGCAGCACTCTTACGAGGCTTGTGAATTGACACTTACACCTCCCTGTCTCCTACTCCCAATCAAACTGTTAAAACCTTAAGAGTGTGTAATGACCAAAACGAAAGAGGAGAAAAAGCATAGCATAGAAAAAGAGTAGTTGCGATCAATAAGGGCCTTCTATAAATTCAGGGCAACGTGCCCAGGCTCATAAATGCCATCTCGCTCCGCTGCTGCTCCTGGTGCCAAGGGCTGTGATAGAGCACCTCCTGATGGATTAAACTCCTGCTCTGGAGCCCTGCGCCTCCCTCTCCTCCACTCTCCTCCCTCTCCTCCACTCTCCTCTCTGAGCTCTCGAAGGACTCGGCTGAACTGAGGAGGTACTCTCTCTCCTGTCTCGACTGATGGAGGAGGAGGGGCGGCTCTTGTCAGGGACTCTTCTGTGGGAGCAGTCACTTGACAGGTTTGATAGAGGAGGCGCTCTCTTCTGTTTTGACTGATGGAGGAGGAGGTGTTGACTCTGGGACTGGTGCACGGCGCAGCTCTCTCCTCAACTCTCCTCTCCATTTTCTCTTAGTGTCTCAACTGAATTAAGTAGGTGCTCCTTCTCACTCCTTCTCTTCCGTCTTGGCTGATGGAGGTGCTCTCCTCTGTCTCGACTGATGCTGTGTTAGTATTCATCTCTGGGAGCAGTAGTTGCTCTCTTCTGTCTCTGCTGAGGGAAGAGGTGCACCTCTCTCTTCAGACTGAGCTGATGGAGGGGGAGGAGGTCCTGTCTCTGGGTCTGATTAACTATGCTTCGGCTCCGTGCCCTCTCCTCGGCTCTCGTCTTGTCTTTGTGTATGAGGGGGTGCTATCTTCTGTCTCAACAGATGAGGGAGGTGCACCTCAATGGAGGATGTGCTCTGGTGCAGGGAGCGGCCCTCTCCAGACTCGGCTAACTCATTAGATAGAGGAGGCGCATGGAGCAAGCTCACTCTCTCTCTCTGCTCATTTCTGTCTTAATTGTTTGTGAAGGAGGTGCAGTCTTTAGACTTGACATGGTGAGGGGGAGGGGGGGGTACACTTTGGTCTCGGCTGAGGGAGGGGGTGATCCTCCATAGAGGAGGAGGTGCTGTATCTCATTTCTCTTCTGACTGTACTCTTAGGACTCAGTAGTAAGTAAGTCAAACTTTATTTAGCACATTACGTACAAGAGTTGCAGTTCAAAGTACTTTACATAAAATCAATAAAAACCAGCAGCAATACATGGAGTAAAATAATGATCAACATAGTATCAGAACCTGATGTTCCGATAGGGCTTCTTGGATTACTAAAATCATGATAAAAGGTATAAAAGGAATAAAAGTTATAAAACCCTTCTGCCTGGTCTTTAGCTCAGTCGGATCCATAGTGCTGCTTCATAGATTCCGCCTTACCCTGTTAAATACTTTCCATAGTTATGTTTTACGCCCAAAGGCCACCCTTCCTTCTATACCCTTCCTTAGTAGTGGGAGGAGGAGGTGATCTCGACTGTAGCTGCTCTTTACTCGTCGAGGAGGTGGGTGTATTCTTTGGTCTTTGCTTATGGAGGAGGTGCTCTCCTTGAAGGAGCATACCATCTCTCTTCAGACATGGCCCATGCAGGAGGTGTTCTCTTAAGACTCAGCAGGTGCTCTCTGTACAGCCAACCGATGCAGGAGATGAGTGGAGGAGGTGCTGTTTCTAGACTCATTGGCTCATAGACAAGGTGCTCGCTTCAGAAGGCCCCTACTAGCAGTCATCTCCATAGCAACAGCAACATGCGTTTTCCTCCAGAACAAACCCCCAAACCCCGGTGTACTGATGGTGGAGCTGCCTGGAAAAGGAGCCTGGTGGAACACTGCTTTTCGGGGCGACAGTGGTACAGGAGGTAGAGAAGTCGTTAAGTAATAAGAGGGTTGCTAGTCGATTCCTCACTGTGGAAGCGTCCTTGAGCAAGACACTGAACCCCTAATTGCTCCTGATGTGCAGTGTGCCAACAATCAAGATTTAAGATTTATATACATCCTTTTAAGTCGCTTTGCATAAAAGCGTCTGTAAGATGACTTAATTAAATGTTAAATGTAAATGTAAGGTGTTCATCAGAGGATCCTCTCCACAACAGCATTTGCCTTTCAGTGGAGCAACTGGCCCTCCCCACGGCTTGACTAGGGTAAGACAGAGGTCTGATTGTGCTCACACCAGTCACACAGCAACACAAGCACAAGCGCTAAACTCCACCCTCTTAAAAGCCAGCTTTGGCACAGTAATTATGTGAGACGAAATAAAACAAACACCGCCTCGGGCTGGGAAGCTAGGCCAGACAGAGGGATGGGAGGAGGAGAGGGTGGGGCGCGGGGTAATGGATTCGTCTTCTCTGTCCTCCTGTGCGGATTTGTATTATTTAGCATTCATGCTCAACTGGGATGTTACAGCCGCTCTGGTGCCATGGTGTCTTATGGTAAATCCCAAGTATTTTTAAGGGGAACAGGAGGAGGAAAAGATTGACAGGGGATGAGGTTTCCGATGACTGTCTTTTTGTATGATGTGCTTCTCGCATGACTAAACCGGAGCCCCCTGGATCTCTGCTCTGAGTTTACACAGCGAGAGCCTGGGGAGGCCCTCAGACACATGCTCCGAGGCTGGGGACCTCCTCAGACACATGCTCCGAGGCTGGCACTCCGCTCTGGCACCGACATTTGTGAAGCCACATCAGGCGTCAGGCAAGAGAGAGTGTCCCGCGGGGACCATTAGAAACCGAAGCGTAATGACTTCATCTCTGGGAGCAGTAGTTGCTCTCTTCTGTCTCTGCTGAGGGAAGAGGTGCACCTCTCTCTTCAGACTGAGCTGATGGAGGGGGAGGAGGTCCTGTCTCTGGGTCTGATTAACTATGCTTCGGCTCCGTGCCCTCTCCTCGGCTCTCGTCTTGTCTTTGTGTATGAGGGGGTGCTATCTTCTGTCTCAACAGATGAGGGAGGTGCACCTCAATGGAGGATGTGCTCTGGTGCAGGGAGCGGCCCTCTCCAGACTCGGCTAACTCATTAGATAGAGGAGGCGCATGGAGCAAGCTCACTCTCTCTCTCTGCTCATTTCTGTCTTAATTGTTTGTGAAGGAGGTGCAGTCTTTAGACTTGACATGATGAGGGGGAGGGGGGGGTACACTTTGGTCTCGGCTGAGGGAGGGGGTGATCCTCCATAGAGGAGGAGGTGCTGTATCTCATTTCTCTTCTGACTGTACTCTTAGGACTCAGTAGTAAGTAAGTCAAACTTTATTTAGCACATTACGTACAAGAGTTGCAGTTCAAAGTACTTTACATAAAATCAATAAAAACCAGCAGCAATACATGGAGTAAAATAATGATCAACATAGTATCAGAACCTGATGTTCCGATAGGGCTTCTTGGATTACTAAAATCATGATAAAAGGTATAAAAGGAATAAAAGTTATAAAACCCTTCTGCCTGGTCTTTAGCTCAGTCGGATCCATAGTGCTGCTTCATAGATTCCGCCTTACCCTGTTAAATACTTTCCATAGTTATGTTTTACGCCCAAAGGCCACCCTTCCTTCTATACCCTTCCTTAGTAGTGGGAGGAGGAGGTGATCTCGACTGTAGCTGCTCTTTACTCGTCGAGGAGGTGGGTGTATTCTTTGGTCTTTGCTTATGGAGGAGGTGCTCTCCTTGAAGGAGCATACCATCTCTCTTCAGACATGGCCCATGCAGGAGGTGTTCTCTTAAGACTCAGCAGGTGCTCTCTGTACAGCCAACCGATGCAGGAGATGAGTGGAGGAGGTGCTGTTTCTAGACTCATTGGCTCATAGACAAGGTGCTCGCTTCAGAAGGCCCCTACTAGCAGTCATCTCCATAGCAACAGCAACATGCGTTTTCCTCCAGAACAAACCCCCAAACCCCGGTGTACTGATGGTGGAGCTGCCTGGAAAAGGAGCCTGGTGGAACACTGCTTTTCGGGGCGACAGTGGTACAGGAGGTAGAGAAGTCGTTAAGTAATAAGAGGGTTGCTAGTCGATTCCTCACTGTGGAAGCGTCCTTGAGCAAGACACTGAACCCCTAATTGCTCCTGATGTGCAGTGTGCCAACAATCAAGATTTAAGATTTATATACATCCTTTTAAGTCGCTTTGCATAAAAGCGTCTGTAAGATGACTTAATTAAATGTTAAATGTAAATGTAAGGTGTTCATCAGAGGATCCTCTCCACAACAGCATTTGCCTTTCAGTGGAGCAACTGGCCCTCCCCACGGCTTGACTAGGGTAAGACAGAGGTCTGATTGTGCTCACACCAGTCACACAGCAACACAAGCACAAGCGCTAAACTCCACCCTCTTAAAAGCCAGCTTTGGCACAGTAATTATGTGAGACGAAATAAAACAAACACCGCCTCGGGCTGGGAAGCTAGGCCAGACAGAGGGATGGGAGGAGGAGAGGGTGGGGCGCGGGGTAATGGATTCGTCTTCTCTGTCCTCCTGTGCGGATTTGTATTATTTAGCATTCATGCTCAACTGGGATGTTACAGCCGCTCTGGTGCCATGGTGTCTTATGGTAAATCCCAAGTATTTTTAAGGGGAACAGGAGGAGGAAAAGATTGACAGGGGATGAGGTTTCCGATGACTGTCTTTTTGTATGATGTGCTTCTCGCATGACTACATGTCATCCATCCACCCTCACTCAACGACATCCACCCCCTCACCCCACGCACTGAACAGCTGGACCAAACCTGGCCCATCCTGGAAAGGGGGAAGCAGGTGGAAGCCAGCTCTCCTATTGGTTGACAGCGAACCCACAGTGCAGCCAAGTGCTCTGATTGGTGAATGCTGAAAAACAGCCAGCAGTCTGCTCGTGTTGACATCAGGGGTCTAAACCGGAGCCCCCTGGATCTCTGCTCTGAGTTTACACAGCGAGAGCCTGGGGAGGCCCTCAGACACATGCTCCGAGGCTGGGGACCTCCTCAGACACATGCTCCGAGGCTGGCACTCCGCTCTGGCACCGACATTTGTGAAGCCACATCAGGCGTCAGGCAAGAGAGAGTGTCCCGCGGGGACCATTAGAAACCGAAGCGTAATGACTTCATCAAGTTAGCATTAATTACCCCCTGCTGTACGTTAAACAGCTGCTGTCGTCTGTCCCCTCTCTCTCTGCCTCCCCCTCTCCCTTTCCCTCACCCTTCTCTCTCTCTCATCTGAAGACAGAGATGACGAGTGACGGACGTCCCCGCGGACAAGAGTACTAAGACCCGCCGCAACTTAAGCTTTCACAGAAGCTCACTTAGAAGACATTCCGCTAACTTGATCAGCTCTTCCAAATGAGCTGTTAGCAGGAGCGGAGGGAGCAACTTGTATGTTTACTTTCACTGGGGCACGACTGACTAATTGACTGACTGACTGACTGAATAGCTGACTGACTGATTGATTGTTTTGAGTATTTCTGCAGCGCAGTAATACCCCCTGTCATAACAGCTGCGTCCGGGGCAGATGTGGCCAGAGTCTGGGCAGGAACCTCAGAGACAGGCTCACTCTCAGCTGTGACATGGGATTGCCTCCCCTTCTGTTCTTTCCGACACTGAGCACATTTCTAGGGCCATTTTGTCACAGTCCAGAACAACAGACAAGACCACTGAGCCCCACGTGGCAGTACATAGGCGTCCGTATATTTCCCCAGTGGAACTGTGTGATATTGCAGTACATATACCTCTGCATACCATACAGACAAAAGTATTCCGAGGCATGGCTTTTGCAGCTATAACAGCTTCCACTCTTCTTGGAAGGCTTTCCACAATATTTTTCCTCCGTGTTCCTGTGGGAATTGGTGCCCACTCCTTCTGTAGAGCATTTATCCAACATCAGTGCCTGACCTCATAAATGCTCCACAGAATGCATTGGCACCAAGAAAAGTGGGAGCTGTTATAGCTGCAAAAGGGGGTCCAACTCCATATTAAAGTATATGAACTGGAATACAAGTAATGGTCTGGCGTCCAAATTCTTTGGTCCATATAGTGTTCCTGTGTAACTGTGGGATATTGGCGTATATATAGGCCTTTGTACACTTCTTAACTATGTGATATTGGTGTTATATACTGCATGGTCTCTTTATTTCCCAGCTCTGCATACCTGACTGAACATGAAGTTTTGATAAGCTTAAAAAAAAACACTTGATTCAGCAAATGAAAGGTAGATTGAAATACAGACTATCAAAGTGCACTCACACACCAATAATAGTTATGTTATGCTGTACTTATTGGTATAGTTACAATGTAACATGGACTGGCCTGGTAAGTACTTCTGACCCTTGTTGTGTTGTGTTCAGTTTTACTTATGTTGTTGTCGTCAAACAAGGTCCCTTCTGACGAATGTGAAAACGCTGTCGCAACCCTTTATCTCGTCTTGATGGAACTGTCTATACAACTCCCGAGAGCATGTAATTTTTCTAATGTCACATCATCCACTATAACAAGACAAATGACAGCAAGTGAATGACTTTTGAGGGCAAAGATTCCTCATCACCTCATCCATTACACATTGTGGGCTTTTTTTTGGTAAACAAGGAAGAACTTGACATTTTAGAGAGCCTGATAGAGAAAGACTGAAAGAGAGAGAGAGAGAGAGTGTGAGCGAGAGAGAGAGAGAAAAAGGAAGATAAAGAGAGATAGTCTGAGAGAGATCGAGATACAAGAGAGAGAAACAGGTATGGCTTGTCTCCATCAAGGGACATCCCAATTCGCAGAGGCAAATTCATGAATGGCATTGACCTTCTTTAGCAGCGCAGTATTGATCTGTTGCCGTGTCAGCCTCTATCCTCGGGAGGACGTGGCAGAGCCCGTTTTGAATGCGCGGCATGCGGTTCATGACATTTGGCTCTGTTTCGCTATGCCTGATATTTGTCGCGGCTGCAGCGCATTATTTGCAGGCTGCACCAGCCCCCGCAAGATCACTCTGACCGGAGGTGATGAGCACCACCATAGTTCATTCACAAACGGCTGGCACGAGAACACACACACACATCAGAACACGAGAACACACACACACATATGCTGTTTTTCATCATGACAGCTGGATGAAGAGGATCCTCGCCTACAGGTGACTCAGCAGTTTTAAACTGCTTATCACCACAATGTATTTCTGTAGCACTTTTGGGAACCTAAAGACATACGGTCATCACAAAGACACTACACCGCACAGACTAACCCCTAGCGGTCACAAAGACACTACAGAACACAGTCTAACCCCTAGCGGTCACAAAGTCACTACAGAACACAGTCTAACCCCTAGCGGTCACAAAGTCACTACAACACACAGACTAACCCCTATACTAGCAGTCAGTAGGAGCCACAGTGTGACCTGCAGGCCTGCAGAAGGGCTCCAGACTGTTACTCGGTCTGTGGTTTGGCCTCAAGAGTAGCACAGCAAAAACAACACAGAACAATACTAGACACCGTGGCACAACTCTAAACAACACAACCCAGGGCAGGGCAGCACAGCACAGCCCAGCCCAGAAAAGAACAACACAACACAAAAACACAACACAAAAAATAACACAGACAGCAGAAGCAGTGTGGCATAACAAACACATCACAGTACAAAACAATAGGCCTACAACATAAAAAAACCAACATGACAAACACATCACAGTACTAAAGACTACAGCACATCACAACACAATACAACACAACTCATCCCAGCCCTGCAGCAGTCTATGAATCAGCCCAGCCCAGGGAGTGGGATCAGTGTGACACGGCAGCTCAGGGGGAGAGGCTGTAATGAGACAGGCCAGCAGGCAGCAGAGCTCCAGTCTGTGGTCGGCCTCTCGCTGTGTAATTACAAGGCATTTCCCCTCCTCTCGGCCTAATGCGCTCTGCTGAGGTGTCTGCAGTGCTCAGCGGCTGCAGTCCTGTCACAGTAATCAGTGTGTGAGGAGGGTGGAGAAGTACTTGTGTTCTACACGCTGCTGGAAGCGCTCCTCTAACGAGAGCCGAGGCCTGATCGGAACGAAATCTGGGCCACACTTAGTTGTCCTCGTGCCTGTGTGTGTGTGTGTGTGTGTGTGTGTGTGTGTGTGTGTGTGTGTGTGTGCGTGCGTGCGTGCGTTCGTGCGTGCGTGCGGTGTGTGTATGTGTGTGTCTCTGTGTGTCTCTGTGTGTGTGTGTGTGTGTGTGTGTGTGTGTACATAGGGCCAGACTCAGTTGTCTTTGTGCCTGTGTATAGAAGTGCTCCCCTCCATTGGCTGAAATGAGAGCTGAGGCTGAGCACCACTAGATCAGTCTGTCCTTGTGTCTATATGCCTGTTCCCCATGTCATTATGTCTGTCCTCGTGTCTGTATGTCTGTCCTCGTGTCT
>NC_137922.1:46167810-46205310 GCF_963457725.1 Sprattus sprattus | reverse complement strand
CCTAGTATTTTGCATTACAGCTGATTTAGAATACTAAGATATTCAGAACTATAGATCAATCTATATATCCATATCTATATATCTATCTATCTATCTATCTATATATCTATATATCTATCTATCTAACTATATCCATATATACATACATATATTCTCAGGTAAAGGCTGAGAGGAATACTTAGAACCTTTATTTAGCATATAGGAGGAACAATGAGAGGGAACTGGCACTTTGGGCTTTCATACTGCATACAGCAGCTGGCATGGCTGTGAATGGTAGATAACTCAGGTGATTAATACACATACCAGAGTGCTTAGAAGCCTATCTATTCATTTCTATTTCCCTTTAATTCACTACTTTTATCTTTGTCTGCATTAATTAAAGTCCAGTTCTTAATTTCTGAACTGTATTATCAGTGTGGAACCATGTGGCTGAGATGCTGAATGTGAAAGGGCCTTTAATGGTGAGTGGAGGAGGGGGGCTGCTGAGTAAGGGTCTGTGTGATTACCGCCCCCCACCCCAACCATCACACACACACACACACACAACTCATATTCATACACAACACAGAAACAACACACACACACACAGAGACACACACACACACACACACACACACACACATATTCATATACACACACACACACACACACACACATACACATATTCATACACACACACACACACACACACACTCATGCACACATCCACACATGCATACACACTCACTCTCACATTCACACTTCCACACAGTAGCGATGATCTTTTGCCTCCAGCACATCTCTGTCTCTCCACACGGCTTCCCATCATCTCCCGCTGGGTACAAAGCCAGAAGCGCTTCCTGTTTCCTGTTCCCCTCTGCTGCTGCTATGCTCTGCTCAAAGATGGGGGCCACTGCTTCTTTACTGTTCAGCAGGACAGCAAGGGCATGTGTTACTGTGTGTGTGTGGGTTACAGTATGTGTGTGTGGGGGTGCTGGGGGGGGGGGGTTAGGAAAGACGTTTACAGGTACACACACACACACACACACACACACTCCCCTCCCGAACGTTGACGGTTGCTTGGGCAGCCGGGCGGGTGGACGGTGGGGGGCATTGTTAAAGAACAAAGACATCCCCATCCACAGTCTGGTGTGTGTGTGTGTGTGTGTGTGTGTGTGTGTGTGTGTGTGTGTGTGTGTGTGTGTGGGTGTGTGGGTGTGTGGGTGTGTGTGGGTGTGTGTGGGTGTGTGTGGGTGTGTGTGTGTGTGTGTTTGTGTTTGTGTGAGTGTGTGTGTGTGTGGTCAGAGTGCTGTAGGTGCCCACTCACGCTGGCACAACTGTTTCGGCAGCAGGAATGCGGAGGTGGGCTGCCCTCTGTGTTTGAGGGTTACCATGGCGCCACCACATCAAACTCTACAGACAGCAAAAACACTTCCTTGTACATAAAGCATTTTATGACATCCCATTATATTACACCACCTTCACCCTTGTGACATCGTACCTTCATAAACATTGTAACTCACTAATGTTTAGTGTTTACTCAACATTTGACATTCTATAATTAGCCAACATAACGCTAAGCCAAAGCATAATTCTAAACCTATGTAATTGACATAAACATGGTGCTACACTTTGTTACTCGATGTATAGAATTGCACTTACAGTATAGTAATATTGCATCAGGTGCTATGCACCGAATATAGCTGATATAAGGTGTAGCTCTTTTTTTCTCTCACTTCAACCATTTCACTCCCTATTTGTTTGTTTTCTTCCAACACCTGCTGCTAACACTAAAAAAATCCCCCCCCCATATTGTGGTCATGGCATTAAATCAGTATGTCACATTTAATCAATTTCCCCAATCGATGTGGTGAAAATAGAATTCAGTGGTTTCGTCTGAGATGGACAGCCCTTCATTCTTCTAGCCCTGACATGTGCCCTGTGCGTGTGAAAGTTAAGTTCATTTTTTCCCCGTGCAAGACACTCATTAATAAATTAGAGGCAGTTTGCACAAAGTTTCTGTGGTCGGGGGAGAAATCCAATCTCTGCGGGATATGCATAATTCATCTACGGCTGACCTAAAAGATGTGATTGCAGGAAAATGTGTTTAGTGTGAGCACAAAAGGGGCTGCTGGGAGGGGGATGGGGGGGGGGGGGGGGGGAGGCCCAACTTCGACCACTTTGCAACCTACACCAAAGTGTTTCTGTCTTTTCTGCAGACCCAAACAACCTGGCTGGTACCTTTGTAGTTTTCAGTCTTGGTTAGAAAGCACCTTCCAGTAACACATCTATACTGTCTGGTGCACGTCCCTAGGCATCTCAGGCATTGCCTCTGAATGGAAAATATGTCTCTGCAATACTACTCATGAGCTAACGATGAATCCCTATATTATGGAATATTACTACAATCGAAACACAGATAATAGATAAATACTGTAGATAGATCGATAGATAGAAAAACAGATAGATCGATTGACAGATAAATAGATTGATAGAGAGATATACAGTATAGATGCAGTAGATAGATAGATAGGAAGATAGGAAGATAGATAGATAGATAGATAGATAGAAAGATGGATAGAAAGATAGATAGATAGATAAATAGATAGATAGATAGATAGATAGATAGATAGATAGATACATAGATAGATAGATAGATAGATAGATAGATAGATAGACAGACAGGCAGACAAATGGCACTGGGAACAGCATGAATACAAAAACAGTATGTAAGGGAAATAACATTTTTCTAATGACGTTACAAAAGCTTTGTAGTATTCAAAGGGCCAGCTTGTGTGGTCCTGTCTTCCCTCTCCTCCCTGCAGGCTACCATGGTTACTGTGGGCCACACGTAGTGTGTTTCTTCCCCCATGACCAAACCACTCTCTTCAGAAGACCGGACACCCACACACACACACACACACGCGCACACGCGCGCACACACACTGACACACACACACACACACTGACACACACACACACACACACACACACACACACACACACACATATGTACACACACACACACACACACACACACACACATCAGAGAGAGTTAGAGACAGAGAGAAAACACACTCTCTCACACACACATACATTTTCAAACCCTTTCACATGCAAACACACACACACACACACACACACACACACACATGACTCAGGGTTATAAAACTAACGGGTTGGGCTGTTCACCAGATTTCCCAGAACCCACAGCATCACCTCCAGCACATCATCATCATCTGCAGGACATAACAGCACTGGAGCGCTCCCCGGGGGCCCCCCCTGCAAATGATGCGGATAACACGGCCCTCCTGGGGGCCCGAGGCCCTTAAACCGTCTCTCTTAAAGCTTAAAGAGCAGCCCACATACCTGCTCCGCACCGCACTATACAGCTACCATAAAGAGCGTCGCACAAACACACACACACACACACACACACACACTCACACATACACACCACAAAGAGCCTCACCAAGCACTTGGCATCCGAGGCGCAGAGAAAATGAAAAATCTGGGATTGGTTTCGTTTGTCTCTTTATCACGTCTTCCTTTTTCGTCTCATCTCGTCTGCCCTGTCTCTCTCTCTCTGTCTGTCTTTCTGTGCTTTCTGTTTTTTTATTCGTTGTTTTTCCCAAGGATGTCTTCATTCCAACACGAGCTCCAGGGCCCCGAGTCAGTCGTCGTGTTTTCCAAGAGCCGTAAAATCGACATGTGTACCGCGATCGCAGAGAAGCACTTGGAACGTCAGTCCACCAGGTCACATCCCTTATTTCCTCTGGAAACATTAGGAATTACTGCCGCGGCCCGCGTCTCCCAAAACCAGATGTGGTCCGTGGCAGGATATTCAAAAGCCATCAACTGCATTTGTTCATTCACTTCCTCGAAATGGAAACAACTCAGACGGCCTGTTTTTTTCTTTCTCTACAATGGCGCGCACATTTGCCTGTCTATCTGCGGATACACCAAGTTCTCATGCTCGGAACCTCACTCTTTTGAAGAGCCCCATTGACATTTTATAGGACCGGATTGGAATATTCATCCAAGGTTCCGTCCTCTATGAGAGGGCATTGAGAGGCACATAATGTCATCTTTTAATGTTATAACCCTCCAGTAGGTTTTGCGAGATTGCTCGGATGGAGCAGCGGTGGGCTATTTCACAGCGAGACGGCAGTGTGCTGGTTGTCACAGATATTATTTCCCGGGGCCCATAACTGCAGTGTAACATTCTTGGCTACTTGCTTGGCTTGTCACTTGGCACACATTAAAGAGTGAAAAAGTATGTTTGAATGTGTGTGTGTGTGTGTGTGTGTGTGTGTATTTGTGTGAATGAGGAGGAGGTTGTGTGTGTGTGTGCGTGTGTGTGTATAGGGAGTTGGGTGTGTGTGAACGTGTGGGAAAGTAGAAGACTACAAAGTCATGATTCATGAAAGGAGACCCAGGGGATGATAAAACCTGGACCGCGCTGAGGCAGAGGAGAGCAGGGCAGAGGAGAGGAGAAGAGAGGAGAGGAGGGCAAAAGAGAGCAGAGCAGAGAGGACAGGAGAGGAGAGGAGAGAAAAGTAGAGAGGAGAGGAGAGAGGAGCAGATGAGAGGAGATTAAAGGAGAGGAGAGGAGAGGAGAGGAGAGGAGAGCAGAGGAGAGGAGAGCAGAGGAAAGGAAAGGAGAGGAGAGGAGAGCAAAAGAGAGCAGAGAGGAGAGGAGAGGAGAGGAGAGGAAAGTAGAGAGGAGAGGAGAGGGGAGGAGAGGAGAGGAGAGGAGAGCAAAAGAGAGCAGAGCAGAGAGGAGAGGAGAGGAGAGGAAAGTAGAGAGGAGAGGAGAGGAGAGGAAAGTAGAGAGGAGAGGAGAGGAAAGTAGAGAGGAGAGGAGAGGGGAGCAGATTAGAGGAGATGAAAGGAGAGGAGAGGAGAGGAGAGCAGAGCAGAGCAGAGCAGAGCAGAGCAGAGGAGAGGAGAGGAGAGGAGAAGAGAGGAGAGGAGAGGAGAGGAGAGGAGAGGAGAGCAGAGGAAAGGAAAGGAAAGGAGAGGAGAGGAGAGGAGAGGAGAGGAGAGGAGAGGAGAGGAGAGCAGAGGAAAGGAAAGGAAAGGAGAGGAGAGGAGAGCAGAGGGTCGTTAACGAGGAACAAGAATGAACGATCCCTCGATCGGGTCGAGTATCGCCAACTGACCCCCTGCTCAGAGCACTCATCAGCGCAACTCAGAGCTATGAAAGCTGCAGCCGGGGAGACCAGGTCTGGTCATACTCATTTTTAGTGTTCTTTCCCACCACCCCCACACACACACAATCACACACACACACACACACACACTCCAAAACACACAAACACACAGGCACACACACACACACAGGCACACACACACCTCTCCCCCTCCCTCTGTCTTTTTTCTCCTCCACCACTCTACCACTCCTCTGAAACGTGTCTGTCTTGACCCCTCCGCTTTGCGAGGACGTAAAAATGTGGTCCCAATTAGAGTTGGGGGAGCTAACCGCCGAACACTCGCGCTCTTGATTTAGACGCAGGAAGGGGATTTGGAATTTGTTAAATCTCATTTTATGCCCCCCCCGCCCCACACACCTTCAACCCCCACACACAACGCCAACCCTTCCAGCACCACCTCCCTCACTCCAGCGACCCCTTCGAAGGGGTTTTCAATCACCCTTGTTATTTCCCGGACCGCTGGAATAAAGACTGACATGAGTTGGCTGAAGGCGGCCTTTCTTCTGCACTCACAGGCCCGAGACACATCTGTCCAGAGGACATGGAGGTCTGCTTCCATCCATCAGCGGCTCGGCTGCAAGACATTCCCCCGATCAGAAATCAGGCCAGCAGGTCACGACCAGGTGACAAGGCCCCCATGTATGACTGCAGATAAACAAAAGCGTCCATTGAGAGACAGTCCTCTGTGAACGTCTGGGAACCTCTGGCTCAGTAAGCAGAGCAACGTGGAGCACATGCTATTACTCGCAACAAGTCCATGGCTTTGGTTCCCATGGAGCTCCTATACGCTATCAATGTAAATGTATATCTGTGCTATATTGTACTGTCGCTCTGGAGAAAATGTAAACATGTCAACGTAAGACACATCAAAGCAAGCCTGGTGAAGGATCATGGGGAACAGACGAGTGTACCGTTCTCCGACTCCGACACGCTTTCCAGCGTCGGACCGCGTGGACTCGTCACTCAGCGGCCACAGTGTGTCACATAGCAGATGGCATAAACACAGCCGGGTCTCCGCACCTGTCCGCAGTGCTTATCAAACACCAGACTCGAAAGCCAACCCCTGAGAAAAAAAATGACAAAAAAAATAAAAAACGCGATGGATGGCTGTACTTTCAGAGACGAGTGGAAGCGTCCGAGGATGGGGATGAGGAGGCGCTGAGGCCCGGGAGTGGTGGTTAGTCATCCACGGAGTGCATGATTTACTGGGGATGATGCAGAGTTCGGGGTGGCCATTTTTCAGTATCGTTGAACCTCCCCTGGGAGAAATATGGCACAAGAGCTCAGGACAGACACACACACACAAAGACAAATGCAGACACACACACACACACACGTACACACTCGGTCAAAACACACGCACACACACACATACACACACACACACACACACACACACACACACACACACACACGCACACACACACCATCAGGGCTTGCCTTGACAAAGTGGGGCCTATCCACCTGTTGTCTAAAACCAACCCCACAGACTAGATCAACACTGGAAGCAGGAGGGAAATAATGCCAGGCAGTACTAATCGATTCAGAGCTGGAGGGTCGGGAGATTGTCGAGATGAGGCTCCTGGATTACCGAGTGAATTTTCTAGGATTGATGTCAGGGGGAGCCTCGTTTTGACAAAGGCCAGATTGTCCCTCTCAATCCAGACCCAGAAGCTGGTCAATCCTGGCCCTGGTCCGCTTCTCATTTACGAGTCGACCGTTTTTTTAATGTTTTTATTAGATTAGTTAACTGTTTATATTCGGAAACATGGAAAAGTGTAACTAATTTAAAAGGGAAAGCAGCTGTCCTTGTGTAATAATTCCATAAAGCTCTGGTTGCGTAATGATTCTACAAAGCCTCCCTCGAGGCTTCAGAGTATCATCTTGGTAGGTTTGACAATGTATTACATAACATTTAATGTTCCAAACCTTGAGATCCTTGTGCAATTGTGTCTAGTGAAATGTGACTATTATGGTGTTGTGAATGGTGCTTATATTTAAATTGAAAAGTCCTTCAGAATGTATAAAATAAGCCACTGGCAGACTTGGAGGACACGCAAAAGGGAAAAAAAATAGATGCGAGAGAGACACATGCACAACAATGAAGTCAGGGAAAGGAAAGAATAGGGAAAGATATCCAGCCCTGAATGTCACCCAAGTCTGCTTAATCTCGAAGACACAAACCCTCCCTTTCTCAGAGAGAAAGAGAGAGAAGTAGAGAGAGAGAGAGAGAGAGGGAGAGAGATAGAGAGAGAGAGAACGAGTGCACATTTGTCTCTGTGTTTCGCCCCAGCTATCCCCGAGACTGGCAGGATGAGCTAATCGGATTATCTCCGGTTTCTCCTATTCCCAAACGCCATTGTTTTATTCACCCCTTTTTCTCCTTTTTGTCCTTCCAGATTTAAACCATGAGTTTCATCTTTTGCCTGCATTATCAGGCAAACCAGCTTTTTCCTCCCCCCCCCCCCCACCCCCCCGGGAACAATCTGCATGCAGAAAAGGACGACGAAAAAGAAAGACGGGGGGGGGGGGGGGGGGGGGAGAATCAGAGACTGAAAATCTGAGTTGGTTGCAGCCGATGAGAAATCACACTTCATCCATCAGTTTCGTCACTTCATTTTTTAAACCCGTTAAGAGACGCGCCAGGACCCCGACATCTGTAGTTTGTCGTTTGAGGAATGGTTGTCCCATTGCAACACATGCCACCATAACTCATATTTTATCAAACAAACGCATCTGAACTTCATTCAGTGCTTGACTACCGTATGGATTACAGAGTGTATAAATACATCCGGCTCTCGATGCAAAACTGGGGCAGATATCTCTTGTCAGAGTTATTGTGTGCTTGGCATGGTGGCTGTGTCCAGGAGGTGTAATTGTTGCATTATGAATGTGAAATTAATCGCCACAGGCGTTACATATTTGCCAGAGAGGATTAATCTTGTCCCAGTTCTGCCAAAGGCTAAAGGCATTATTCATGAACGTGGAAGAACTGTGTTGTACGCAAGCACACCAGCCATGTTGAGGAAAGCTACGCACTCTCCAGCTCTTTTTGCGGGTGTTTTCTACAAAATCACGATTTGTTTGCGTGTTCTTATGGTGTGTGTGTGTGCGTGTGCGTGGACGTGTGAGTGTGTATTTGTTTATTTGTGTGTTTGTGTGTGCATAAGTGAGTGTTTGTATGAGCATGTGGTTGGATGTTTATTGTTTGTTGTGTGTGTGAATTTATTATGCTCCTTCCCTTATTTGGACATTAAACGCATTTTTCATCATGTCAAGTGGTGCCGCTTGCTTTCCAGTGTGCTCCTCCTGGATCTGATCATCCTCGACGTGGTGTGCCTGTGATTTCGATGGTAACGCTTTCTGTTGCCTCAATGGCTGAAGTAGCGCTCGAGTTCCACGCCTCTTGCGTCAGCCGGTGTCAAAGCCAAAAGCCGGAGCGGCACAAAACACTAGTGCTCAGGTCATATGAAGAACGAGTGTGCACTGTGCCAACGAATGAGGTGTGGGTGAAACCGACAGGCGAGAGAAAGGCAAGAGGAAAACATCATCAGTCATCGAGATTTGTGTGAGGGGGGGAGGGGGAACACAAAACAAAATCTTGCAGTGGGTGCTAATAAATTCTACTAAATATGTTCATCTGAGGCATTGAGGGATTTTTAGCGTGGCTACGCTAATTCAAACGATGCTCTGTGCCCCTTTCCCCTAGGCTCGAAGACTGTGTGCTGTGCTTTTCTTACCGGGTGAAGAGTCCAGTAAGTTATCTTCGGTTAATACACCTATGTTTGTACCAGAGGGAAAGGTTTGTCTCAAACATGAATCTTTAGGGAAACAAGCTGCACTTAAAAGTAACACGCAGCACAACATGCTTCCTATATGGAACTCCAGTTTAGGCCAGGAAGGTTTACACATTACTCATCAGAGTCATCGTAGTTTACTGTCTGAGGGATTTCTCTGTGCTAGCTGTCAGGTTTTGGGTACACGTGACCTTTGTGTGACCTTTCCAATCAAGAAGTGCTACGGTCGTGGGAAAAATATTTTTGCAAAAGCAAACACTGACATACAGCAAGTAGTGATACATTTTTGGAATACTCACACAAGCACGTTTTGTATTCTGATACATGTCGTGAAAATCGACGCTCTGAGAAACTAGTCTTTCGGACGCTCATGGGCTCTGTAATCAGACACCATCGTTTCAACACACTCCAGCTACGATGACGAGTAAGGTAATGTCCGAAAAGATATGCAATTCCATCTGCCAAATATTTAGAAAAACTCTATACAGCCAGGTTTGATTTACATCTTCTGTCACAGCTCAGCAGAATTCATAGAGGAACATAAACAGATCTTGCCATGAGTGTGTATTTTGTTCTATAATGTGTTGGTTTGTGTTATGTTGTGTGTTTTGTATTGAATATGTGTTTAGCCTGTGTGACTGCACTGGGAAAATTGAAATTGTTGCCAGAAGCTGCAAGAAGAAAGGGTACAAACTATTCAGTTTAACAGATCTATTTTAGTTTGTCATCCACTGAAGGAACACAGAATGAGGGTTTTGAAAAATGGCATTTCGAAAATAGCATTTTCAAAATGCAGCTTTCAACATGTCTTGTCTTCATAAAAGACTGCCAAAAACTTGGCCCCATTAAACTGTCTATCAACCCAGTGGGGGCCTGAGAGCTCTCCACAGAGACATACCAATCCCACCCCCCTCTCTCTCTTTCTTTCTCCTTCTGTCTTTCACTTTTTCCCTCTGTCTTTCACTTTCCCTCCTCTCTAACACTTGTTCTCTATCTCTCTCACACTCTCTATCACCCATTCCTCCCCCATAGTGCCCATCCTGTAAAATTCTCCCTCTATCTCTCTCTTTCCCCATCCCTCTTTCTCTCTAATTCGCCTCTCCCTCACTGTCTCCCTTCACTCCCCCCCCCCTTCCCTTGCTGCTCTCTCCCCCCCTTGCTCTTTGACTCCACTTACATGCATGCTGGTCACGCTGATGTATTCAACCACAAGCCAAATTAGCCGCCGCCACCGCTGCTTCGCTGCTGGGTGGACGGTTGGTCTGGCACACACGTGCGTGTTGGCAGGCCGGCTGACGTTCAGGCAGGCGGTTGGTCGGGCCCTGCCCTCATTTGTCTTCGCCTGCCTGCCGGCCGGCTGCCCCAAAGCCCGGAAAACGCCGCCATTCATCAGAAACTGTCAGGGGGAGGCAGGACATGGGGGTCCAATATGATACCCCCTCCACCCCCAAGCCCTCCTCGCCCTGTTACATTAACATTGATTTAGACGAGAGCCAGATATTACATAGAAGTGAATGGAGAGAAGAGAAAGCCATGTGCCCACTGTCTAGGGATTTGGTTCTGGTGTTGCTGGCGAATGGGTCGGCCTGACCCTGAGGCAGAACCCCGACCCCTGTGTGAGTTCATCTGGTGAGAACGTGTTCAGGCCCGGTCCAAAGAAGCCTAATGAGAGGGTGATGAGGTAACCGACCTTCTTCAGAGATGACATCACTGCATCAACAGAAACACACATCACGTCATCACCTTTCAGAACAGCTTAAGGCCACACTGTGTAAAACAGAGCCCTTGCTCGAGGAGAGTGGACCTATGCTACTGACAAACACAGAGGATCAGAGGACTTAGTTCATCACATCTGGAGTTCAGATTAGGTTTAGACTGATCTAGGTATAGTGTATCAAAGTGCTCTGATTTAGTGTGTAATTGCTAAGTTGTAGTACAACTATGCTATTGCCTGCACTACTAATGCCTCAAGAATTATGTGATATACTAGTCTGTGTGGACAAAGATACAGGAAGCATGTGATAATCTCCAGTGCGGGCCTCGGGCGAATCAATCTTCCCCTTCCCTGATCCATAGAGTTTGCCTATGCCTTTGCCACGTGGATTTAGTGTCCGGACAGGTTTCTAGGATTTGGTTTCAGTGAACTGCCTTGAGGCAGTAAAGCCTGTTAAGGAAAAAAAAAAATTTAAATCCAGAAGGAACTGGATTGACTGTCCAACCCCTTGTCCCCTCATCACTGATGAAAGCCATGGATTCCCCTCTCTACAATATCATCGCAGTTCACTCAGATGTATTCACATTTCCAGTCACGTGAACCTTCAGACAGTGATCCTTGTTAAAGCTAACGTATCAAAGACCATCTCCACCACTGGAGTCTTGCTCACTACATTGTCAACTCAATTATCGGAATCAGAATCAGAATCAGAATCAGAATCACGTTTATTTGCCAAGTAAGTTTGCACAAACAAAGAATTTGACTCCGGGTTAAGTGGCTCACATTGTATTTATACAATAAATACAATAAAACACAGCACAAAACAATACAACACAACAGTACGGTCTGAGAAATATAAGCAATGTATACAGGGAGGAATGGCCATATACACGAGTAATACTAGAATTTGGCATTACTAGTCATAACATATTCCGGCCTTCCCGGTACCAGCCTGTCTTTCCTCTTTGATTCCGTCTGAAGACAAAAAAAACACTCTGGGCTATTGTAGCTTTATAACATGTGAGTTATTTCCCCACTTTCCCACTCTGAGGCAATGTAGCGTTGTGACCCAAAATGCCCTCAGCATTTTTCGTTGTAAATAATGAACGCCAAAAGAAATACAGTGCAGCGCAGCGCAATGAGGAATGGTTTGCATCAGACCTTTGCAATACAAAAGCAGAAAAAAGGGTGGAGGAGAGAAAGAAAGACAGAAAAAAGGAGAGAAAGAAACAAAACAAAAAAGTTGCTGGCCGTCGACCGCTCCTTCTGTTGCTCATTAAGTTTTCATCATGAAAAATGTTTTTTTAATGGTGACCTTTGGAAAAGAGACAGAGAGGAAAAAACAACACCAGCCAAGCAGAAGCAAAGTGAAACTTCAGCATATTGAGTGTTTATGCGCAATAGCTGTGCAAGCTAGCATATCCCCCTTGTTTATTCAAAGATTACATGGTAGCACTGTACTTTATACCTAGCATATCACCCTTGTTTATTCAAAGATTACATGATAGCACTTGACTTTAACCATGTGTCACAATGCTAACATAACCATACATCATGAACATTTAATGGCAGATGTAATATTCTGACTTAAGTAGCAATTGCAGTCAGTGTCCAGTAATGGACAGTAACAGCGTTATCGCCAAAGTGATAGTCACCATAGTCACCATCAGAATCACCATAATCTGTAGTTGCCATGACAGCTGTCATAACAATTACCGATAATGCTAACATGATATTGTCGAAACATCTCCGGATTACAAGTCAGTGTACCACCAAGTGGATTTTCTTAGGTGCCTTTTTTCAACCCCTTTCCAAGTTCTGGCCCCTTACAGTTACGTAATACTAACCTCTTTGCCAGCCAAGAAGGAGCTCCTATCCCCAAACAGGTATTTCAATTATATGTGTGCAATCGAAATTACAGTTCTACAGCATAATTACATTTAATTAGTTTGATGTTTAATCAATGAATACTAGGTTATAAAACACAACATTTGCACATGTGACTTCTTGTCTAAACCATGCCCACCTCCGGTCTTCTACCTGATTACAGACACAGATAATGTTGTTGGTTGAACAGATACAGATAATAGATTCTATTGGCGTCGCTGTGCGCCTCTACCCTCCCTCTCTCTCTCTCTCCACAATGCTTTCTCTCCGTGGGATCACCCCCAGTAATACATGCTGCTTGAGAGGCTAGAATGTATGGATCCCTTCCAAAAACACAACAAAAAAAACTGTTAACCTCTAACTCTAAGGGCCCTATCTTGCACCCAGCGCAAGTGACATTGTCACCGACGCAAGTATCATTCCTATCTTGCACCCGGCGCACAGCGCGATTTTCCCTCCAGAGGACCGCTTCGAAATGAACTTGCGTCGACATGGGCGGGGGCGGAACAGAGAAGGCGTTTCTCTGGCGCAAGTGGTATTTTGCAGTTTTCAAAACAACGCCGTGCGCCGTGCGCCATTGACCAAAAAAAAGCTGGTCTAATGTGAGGCGCAATGTCTAAAGTCTGTAACGCGTATTCAGAACGCTATTTTAAGGGCGCATGTGCTTGCCCGCACAGTATAGGACCTGTAGGCTACACTTTACTTCTGTCGTCTTCACGAGAGATTTACACCAATTGTTTGGCAAGCCATATATAATTACAAGGAAAATAAAGTATTTACCACATGAGGAAATCATTGTGATATCCGTATCCAAGACATTTAAAAACTAGGCATACATCTAGCGTACACAATTGACCCAAATGATTCAGGTTAATTGAAGCTGCGTGACATTTGATTTATTGTATGGCTTTGTTGCATTTATTTAATGCCAGTATTATTATAAATCTTGTAAACTCATCTCTGTGTATGTGGACTTTATTTATGTACCTTGGGTTTGGTCAGCTGGTGCACTGGCTTGGGTGCCGATTTCCATGCCCCCAAATCCCTGCACGCTCTCAGGCGTGAGGGTAGACGTGGCGATGTCCTCTGCTGCCGTCAGATCCTGGGTCGAGGCAGATCCACCTCCCGTGAAGGCACGAGAACGTGTGTTACCTTCCAGCTTGGATGTCCCACGTCTCCGGACGTCATTATAGCGTTTTCGGCAACGTTTTCGGGTGCCCCGTTGCAGAAACAATCACGGCAATATCTTGACATGCTTGCTTGACTTTGCTTACTTTTGGAGGGTTTCTCGCATCCCCATATATATCTATCTCCCGGCTTTTTACAAAGCCATACAATAAATCAAATGTCACGCAGCTTCAATTAACCTGAATCATTTGGGTCAATGTGTAGGCTACATGTATGCTTATTTTTAAAATATCTTGGATATGGATTTCACAATGATTTCCTCAAGTGGTAAATACTTTATTTTCCTTGTAATTATATATGGCTTGCCAAAAAATTGGTGTAAATCTCACGTCGGTCTCCTCGGCTGTGAACTTCTCCGGTCTTCCACCAGGTAATTCCGCCATCAAAATAACAAGCCGCTATGGACTATGCGCTTCTCGCTCTTAAAGGGAATGTGAAATGACGCTCCGATTGGTTTATTGCATATTACGCCCAAACCACACCTATGGCTGAGTAACCTCCTTTGGACCAACCCTTTTGACACTTGCGCTGGACGCAAGTGTGTTTTTTCCGCCGTTAAAATAGCAACTGCGCCATAGAGCCGCCCACACAGCTACTTGCGCTTGGCGCCGTCCTACTTGCGTTTCTGATCGGCAAGATAGGGCCCTAAATCTCAAAAAATCGACTATACCATAAAGTCCAGAGCCCATGCAGACCCAACACTGGGTCCCCTGAATCTTTCAGGCCTCAACCCCTCCACAGGCACAGACACACTTACACACACACATACACACATACACACTTGCAACGTGCTTGTGTGTGTTGGATTGCTGCCACGGTCAAACGCCGCTTGAAAGACTCCCAGGGTGCTCTCAACGAGCCCTCAGAAGAAGAGGGAAGAGCAGACGAGAAGTAGAACGTGACGTTTTGTTTTGTTATCTCTTTTAAACCAGCGGTTGGTGCTGAGGCTGGCTCTGGGAGCCATTATCGCCCAGTGGCGTGCTCCATGCGTGACTGAATGGCAGAGACAAATATTTCGGTTGGCCTTTTGCTCTGAGCAGAAGAGGCACATCACGTGGCGACTTCCGTTTTCTTCTCCGCTCATTTGGATGGTTTGTTTATGTATGTGTGTGTGTGTGTCGGTGGGGAGGATTAACAGAGCGTGTGTGTGTGTGTGTGTGTGTCTGTGTGTGTGTGTGTGTGTGTGTGTGTGTGTGTGTGTGTGTGTGTGTGTGTGCGTGTGTGTGAGAGGACTTCACAGCCCTGTGCTTTTGCAGTCAAATTGTTTTGTATTTTTTGGCAGTCCTGAAATGATTGAGAGGGTCAAGAGGAAGCAAGACAAGGTAAACAATTCTTACAAAGCACACACACACACACACACACACACACACACACACACACACACACACACGCACACACACACACACACAAAGCACACACAAAGCACACTATTGATCAGGGCTTCAATATTTTCATGCAACGTGTCAGAAAAGATGAACATTTATTTGGCTTGGCAAGGAGTGTCAAAACTCATAAGCTTGTTAACAGCTATTTGGACATAATGGAATATTAATAGCACGCTAAAGTTAAAGAATAGACCAGAGGCAGAGTCGGTTTCAGTTGGCTTGTATTGCAGCATGGAGACCCCTCTCGCTGTTGGTTCAAGAACGGTCTAACCTGATGCAGTATGCTATCAGGTTTTATACAAAGAGAAGGGGGGGTGGGATACATTTGAGAGGGTCACCTATGGGGGGATGGGGATGCCAGGACACAAGGCCTCTAGCAGGAAGAGGGGGGGGGGAGGGTCACATGTCATTTGCATTGGATCTCAGTGAGAGACAGACGTAGTATATGTTCAGAGTGAGTTGTAGATACAGAGAAGTACATCTTTACCTATAATAATAACAATAATTCCAGTTCCATCAGTCCCCCAATTGAGCATATATATGCTCACACAATAATAACCAGGCAACAGCCAATCAGGGCAGGACACATCGAAATATGTTACAGATAGGGATGATACAATTTAACAGTGGAATATCTATTTTGCAGTTCCATCAGTAGTTATCTTGTGAACACACAGAGCCCACATGCAGAGTCCTTCTGCCATGTTTTCTGGGTGGGTAGTCTCTATCATGGCAAGACGTGCTGAATCAGGTGCTGAAACACCAAGCACGTGGATGGCCAGTTGATGAGTTCAGGTTTCCATTGGGTTGTCAAGAGTCCTTTTGTTTAGGCTGAGTGTGTATCTCTGAGGAGAGCTGGACAGTCCATGACCTCAGCCGGAGCCAAAAACACCCGGGACACAGGGAGGTGTTAGATAGGGTGTGTTGATGGCTGCAGATGGGCAGGGGAGGGGTAGTCTTCTCCTAAAGTGTTGTGTGTGATCTCAGGGTCCGCATGAGAAACCACAACAGTATGAGGGATTTTAGAGCCATTCAAACATTTGCATTTGACTGTGATATGGGGGAGGGGGAGGGGTGCTTGGTAAAAGGATTCTGCAAGATTACTTAAGGGGTCAAGGCACATGGCTTGGAGTAAATAAAAATAAAGGTTGAAACAAACAAAGACAAATAGCACACGACTTTGACAAAATAAAATAAAAAGGAATACAGGTGGAACAAACAAAGAAAACATAAAATAGTGTCAGCAGATAAGTCACAACAAGCCTTCAAATCCCCTATATGATAGCTTGGAAGCTATCACCTTTGAAAAGTAAATACAAGTTAAAGCAAGGCATTGTCAGACTTAAATCATACCAGACAATAAACAAAACAGTCAAAAGTCATATACCAGACAATAAACAAAGCAGTCAAAAGTCATATGAACAAAACAGTCAAAAGTGGTCAAAAGTATGTCACACTAAAATCTCACTCAGTCAGAGAGTGGCATTGAAGTCATTCATCCATCGGCTGGGAGTCGTGTAAGTACATTCATTCATCGGCTGGCCAGCCCACACACACACACACACACACACACACGTACACACACGCGCGCTTGCGCAGTTGTTCACTCAGAACACGCGTTGTCTGACTCGCGTGGAAACACAGACAAGAGAGCGCTTGCGCAGTTGTTCGCTCGGAACACGCGTTGTCTGACTCGTGGGGAAACAAAGACAAGAGAAGTTAATAATCTGGTTACAACATGTAGGCAACACAGAACACAGAGAGTAAGCAGAAGTCTGCCTCCTCAACATTCACTGGCTTTGTGTGACTACCAGGCAGATCACTTGAACAGCGAGCTCATTTGATTTTACTTAAAAGGGGCATTCCAACATATTGTGGGCCCAGCTAATGTGTCTATACATTTACGTATGTGTTTCCGTAAAGGCATCTTATTTCCATGTATCTTAAACATATACACCCAGGATGAAGGCTTTGTTAAAAGTCTTCACTCCTCTCCTTCTAACTGACTAAGTTAGATCAATTTAGACAATAGGATAGATGGGGCTGTTTGAATCACTACTGATAGTCAAGCCTGGCCACTTTAAGAACAAAGACAACACAGATGGACGCACACAGGCTTACACAACGAACATGAAACGCGGAACAGACAAACATATCACGCTGAAACAAACCAACCGAAACCGACTCTTCCAGAGAGAGGGAGGGAAAGAGAGAGAAAGAGGGATAGAGAGAGGGAGAGAGAGAGAGAGGGAGAGAGGGGGAGAGAGAGAGAGAAAGAGAGGGATAGAGAGGGAGAGAGAGGGAGAGATAAAGAGAGAAACAGGTATACAGAGTATACCCACTTATTTTTCAGTCAGCATTGTGTATACCCACTTCTCAAAACAGGGCGTTTTATTCTGTGCTGTATGGGCTGCTTAAAAACTGCACAGTGCTTTTAAAATGCATAGGTCTACTAAACGCCGAATGATAAAAACGTCCGAGACTGTGTATGTAAAACACGCCTCGATCACGTTTACTAGTCCGCGCGGCACAGTGTTTAACCTAAAACACGCGCTACAGTCACGACCCTAGTACAACGTCCGGAACGATAACGTTGTTAATTTCTGGTTTAAACTGGCCAATGCCTGTGCACTTTACGCTTAGCGCTGGATATGTAAAGAGTTGAGGCTGAATTAAGTGCTATATTTTATGAAATTGCTCTGTCTCTCACCCCCACACAACCTCTGTACACAGAAAGATGCTAAAAAGCTTACCTGTCTCCGTTCAAAGTTTTTGAAGCGTCGGCTCATATTCTTTTGCTGTTTCAGATAGATGTATATCTACCGGCATCGAAGGACCATCTAATGGAATATTAATAGCACGCTAAAGTTAAAGAATAGACCAGAGGCAGAGTCGGTTTCAGTTGGCTTGTATTGCAGCATGGAGACCCCTCTCGCTGTTGGTTCAAGAACGGTCTAACCTGATGCAGTATGCTATCAGGTTTTATACAAAGAGAAGGGGGGGTGGGATACATTTGAGAGGGTCACCTATGGGGGGATGGGGATGCCAGGACACAAGGCCTCTAGCAGGAAGAGGGGGGGGGGAGGGTCACATGTCATTTGCATTGGATCTCAGTGAGAGACAGACGTAGTATATGTTCAGAGTGAGTTGTAGATACAGAGAAGTACATCTTTACCTATAATAATAACAATAATTCCAGTTCCATCAGACATCATAAAAAATCACCGATATTTCTGCTGTAAACACACAACTCTTGCCTTCAGATGTCATGGAGTTCAAATTCCATCTTAATAACTGGTTCTGAGTCTGATGTTTATGACGATCGTAATGACTCGAAACAGAAAGTCTTTTCTACGGATAGGAATCTCACCCGGCAGTTTTCCATGTTTGCGTCGGTGCCAATGCCACTGGGTGGTCATTGGGGCACTCCCTAAATGCCTGTTAAACACACTGGGTTCTGGATCCACATGTCCTCCCAAGTTTAAACAAATGTGTGTTTGGCTATTGAACACACCTATTGATATCAAGGTTCAGGATATTAAGGTTGGAGCCAGGCGGTTGCCTTCGCATAACAGGGGTGCCCAGTATCGACCTCTGACCTCGGAGGCCATCCCACACAGAATCACCTACCTGAAAGCAACACTATGCTGACAATTTGAGACTTTTTGAGGTATGCTTTTATTGGAAACTAGTTTTGTAACCTTTTTCGTATACATTTTTATTTTTTTTTTCACAGCGAGACATTGGCACCTATGTCCCAAAAGACACTCGTTAGCATGCTAGCAGGCACAACCATAAGAAACACACACGCATACTCTCTCTCTCACACACACACACACACACACAAACACAGTCACACGCACACTCACACACACTCACACACACACACACACAAACACAGTCACACACACACACACACACACACACACACACACACACACACACACACACACACAAACACACACACACACACACACACACACTCACACACACACACACACACACACACACACACACACACATCCATGTAAAGCCATACCATTGCAGGGGTAAGCTGAGTGAGATGAGAGCACTGAGGGACCACAGGCCCATAAAAGGGACTCTGAGCATCCAGGCCCCTTTCACTGCGGGCCCCCTGCGGGCATCCTCAGCATCCAGTTACCAGGTGACCAGACTTCAGAGGGCTTCAGTTTCAAAAGCCCATGACAGACAAGGGGCCCTTCGGCCATTCAGCCTGCACCACCGGCCCAGCTTCCCAGACACACAATTAGATCCATAGACGCCATTTACATACCGACCCATGATACAGACACACAGGTAGATCCATAGATATTCATTTAAATACCGACCCATAAAACAGACACAGAGGTAGATCAATAGACATCATTTAAATACTGACCCATGATACAGACACACAGGTAGATCCATAGATATTCATTTAAATACAGACCCATAAAACAGACACAGAGGTAGATCAATAGACATCATTTAAATACTGACCCATGATACAGACACACAGGTAGGTCGACAGACACCATTTACATACCGACCCATGATACAGACACACAGGTAGGTCCACAGACACTGTTTACATACTGACCCATGATACAGACAGACAGGTAGGTCCACAGACACTGTTTACATACTGACCCATGATACATACAGACAGGTAGATCCAAATGTACACCGTTTACATACTGACCCGTGATACAGACACAGTAGGTCCACAGACACCGTTTACATACTGACCCGTGATACAGACACAGGTAGGTCCACAGACACCGTTTACATACTGACCCGTGATACAGACACACAGGTATCCAGCATTACCTTACAATTTGACCTGATAACATTCCATATTACTGCGCAGCGAATGGCAAGGCATTCATATAGCGCATTCATACCCAGTGTTCCATCTGGCTGTTGCGTTGCTTCAAGGGTTGCGTGGCAACGGTTTATTTAGGAACTATAATTTTTAGTGACGGAAGAATGACGGTTTATCATTAAACTATTGTTTCTTAAATTGAATTGTCTTTATTTATGAAACCATATCAAATATTTGTAGTGACAGCTTTAAAGCAATAAGCCCCAAGAGGCCGTGGTTTGCGCTGATTTTAGAACAGGTAAGGGGGTTGAATGGCACTGCGCTTTGCGGCCTCTTGGGGCTTATTGCTTAAGTACTTCATACATGATTACATGGTGATGTTTAGGGTTATGGTAAGCAACATGTATGCTGGTAATAAAACCAACAAACCTAACATGTTTGATTAGTAACATACTATAAGTATGTACTTATAACTTGGATAAGTACACTATCAAAAGTATACTAAGACGTGATTTTTCTTTGTATGAATTTATTTTGCTTGGGCATTGAGTCCGGCTCAGTCAGCGCTAATACTTATAGGCAAGGGTGAGTGTGTAAACACGTGTTGTACACACACACACACGCCAGACACACACACGCACACACACACACACAAGCCAGACTAAGGGTGTGTAAACAATGGCTGGAATCAATCTGTCAGACAAGTCGGAGCGCTGACAGCCTTGAAGAACACAATTCCGAGTGTGTACATAACACAACCCCAAAGAGCAGCGGGGGATGGAATGGTTCCGGGCTGGGGTGTGGAGTGGAAGGCCTGCCCCGCCACGGGCCCACACCAGAACTGGAGCAGATCCGTCTTAGAGCCCCCTGGTGTCTGGGAGTGATGATAGCGCAACAGCTTGGAAGGGAGAGAGAGGGAGGGTGGGAGAGAGTGAGAGATAAAGAGATAGTGAAAGTGAGGGGAAAATTAAGAGAGAGTGAGGGAGAGAGAGAGATAGTGTGAGAGAGATAATGAGAGTGAGGGTGAGGGAGGGAGGTAGAGAGAATGATAGCGAGAGAGAGAAAATGAAAGTGAAAGAAAGACAGAGAGAGTGGTATTGAGAAAGACAGGGAGCGAGAGATAGAGGGCCAAAAAGAGAGAAGGGAGAGAGAGGGAGGGTGGGAGAGGGTGAGAGATAGAGAGATAGTAAGAGTGAGGGAAAAAGGTAGAGAGAGTGAGGGAGATGGAGGGAGAGAGAGAGGTAGTGAGAGAGAGATAATGAGAGTGAGGGGGAGGAAGGTTACGAAAGAGAGAAATAGTGAGAAAGAGAGAGAGAGAGTGGTAGGGAGAAAGACAGGGAGAGAGAGAGAGAGAAGGGTAAAGAGAGAGAAGGAGAGAGAAACAGCTAGTGAGAGTTAGAGAGATAGAGACAGAAAGAGAGGAAGTTGATTGGCCAGTCCTGGTGTTCTAATGAGCGTTCACCAAAGCGCGCCCTGTCAGTGCAGCACAGCGCAGCTCCAACCCCTGGAGCACGGCGGGAAAACGACAGAACAAAGCCATTAGCCGGCCAGAAGAAATTAATGTCCTCTCCCTCCTTTCCCCTGCCGTCATTCCTGGAGCTGTGAGCTCAGGCCAGAAACACATCCCTTGAAACTTCCTCCCGCGTCGGCTGGCGGGTGCCGATAAGGGTGTGATATTTCACAGGCCGACAGTAATCACATTGCAGCGTATGAAGTATGACTCTTCTGCGCTCTCATGGTTTTTTTTCTCCCCCTGTGCTGCTCGTGAGAGGCAGTTCAAAGAGACAACTTCATACTTAACCGCTGAAAATCTTCTTAACCCCAGTTCACCAATACGAAAATGGAGGCAGGGTGGTGGGGAGGTGCAGACTCACTTCCTTTCCTTTCCTCTCTCTTTCTTTCTCCCTCTGTCTCTCTCTTTCTCTCTCTCTCTCTCTCTCTCTCTTTCTCCGTCTCTCTCTCTCTCTCTCTCTCAGGGGAGAGGGGGGAAGGAGAGAAGAGATTGATTGAAGACACTTCAGTCGTAGAAATCCTCTAAACTCAGTTGAAGCGCTGTGGGATGTTTGAGTACCTGAGGAAAGCAACAGAGAGGCCAGACACCGGGGATTTAGCTTTGATACGATCCTGACTTGTGTCTCTGTGTGTGTGTGTGTGTGTGTGTGTGTGTGTGTGTGTCTGTGTGTGTGTGTGTGTGTGTGTGTGTGTGTGTGTGTGTGTGTGTGTGTGTGTGTGTGTGTGTGTGTGTGTGTGTGTGTGTGTGTGTGTGTGTGTGTGTGTGTGTGTGTATGTGTGTGTGGAATGTACTGTGCAGAGCTGGGCAGACACACCAGTTTTCTCTCCTCATCACTTACAGGAGAGGATCTGAGCACACCGGCATTTCCAGATGCTGTTCTGCATCCAGCAGCTGGAAGAGTGATCTCACACCTATGGTTAGGACACACTCATCCTCACACACTTCTCCTGCTCGCTCTCACACACACAGCCTGATCCGGGGAATCTCTCTCTCTCTATCACACACACACACAGCCTGGGTATGTCTCTCTCTTTCTCTCCCTCACACACACACACACACGCACACACAGCCTGGTTATGTATCTCTCTTTATCTCCCTCAAACACACACACACACACACACACACACAGCCTGGGAATGTCTCTCTCTCTTTCTCTCTCTCTCTCCCTCTCACACACACGCAGAACAATTTCTCCCCTACCATGCGTCTCTTTTTCTCACAGAATCATTCTCCCTAATTCTCTCTCTCCCTCTGTCTTGCCCTCCTTCTATATCTTTCCCTCTCACTTGTTAACTCACACTCCATCATTCATTCTTACTGTCTCTCTCTCCCTCTCCCTCCTTCATCCTCCTCTCATCTCTTCTGGAACACATTGCATGCTTGTTCTCTGGCCTAGAGCTACTCAAGGGGCAAGGGGCTTTTTCAACTCTTCCTCGCAGTCCATCACTCTCTCTTTCTCTCCCTCTTCTGCTGCTCTCTCTCTCTCACTCTCTCTGGCTAGTTCACACACACACACACACACACACACACACATACACACACACACACACAGACACACACACACACACACACACACACACACCTACTCACACACACACATACACCCCCCCCCCCCCCACACACACACACACACCTCCACACACACACACACACACACACACACACACACAGATGGACTATGGATGTGCTTAAGCCCCCTTGTCTCTCTCACTCTCTCTGGCTAGTACACACACACACACACACACACACACACACACACACACACACACACACACACACACACACACACACATAGATGAACTATGGATGTGCTTAAACCCCCTTCTGTCTCGCTGTTTCAGCAACGGTGGGTTAAACAGGAAGGGGGAAAGCTCGACATCTCTGTTGACATCTTCCAGTTTCCATTGACAGTTGTTTGTTTGTCCCACTGCGTTGCCATGGCTTCCATTTAGTAATTTATTGATTTTGTCCATGGTTCACAATCAATCAAGATCAGAGAGGAATGTTTTAGCTGTTGCTGTGTCAGTCCAATTCTCCTCACCCTGCAAGATTTAAAGTCTGACAAGTTGGAGTCTGTGTTTTGCTGTGCTAGACGACTTCAGTTGGAGTCTGTGACTCCAGATCTGCTGGCAAACAGAATGGCTGCGTTCTCTCTCTCTCTCTCTCTCTCTCTTTCTCTGTCTCACTCTCTTTCTCAAGGGATGGCAACTAAGTCAAAAGCTGATAGAGGTATTACATGTAAAACTGTGTGGTAAACTCTTTGGTTGTCATGGCTGTTGTTGTCATTTGGGCACTGTGCAGGCATCTAGAGGCACGGAGCTTGTTTGTGGCCGAACCTCACCTCATCTCCTTAAAGCTTTTAATCCATGCTGCTTTCTAATCCAACATACTGCCATTCGGGACAGTTTCTTTGTCATTTTCCTACTAATTCAGCAACTTTCGGAGAACAATTTGCTGCCACTCGTCCATAAACACCTCAGCACTTAAACTTCTAATGCCACCCAAACACTGCTGGAATTCTGGGCAAGTGTGTTGACGCTTTTCCATCACCGGGGAAACAGGTCGGCGTCAGCAACACCGTCTGAAATGGATTTTTAATACCTCATAAATAAACTCACATGTGCATCATGAGTGCGGTCGCTTCAGCGAAAGAGCCAAAATGGCAGAATGCTGCATCTGACTCCAGTGCCACGTCTGTTCACACAGAGCCTCATGAAGGCCAGTTTATTTGACAAGGACACAGCCGAGAGGAGAGGAGAGGAGAGGATAGGAGAGGAGTGACTGAGTGAAAGTGTGCTGTGTCATTGGCCTTCCCATGTTCACCCAGAGTGCACGGCCCCTAAATATCCACCCAAACAAAACTAAACCCTGTATAACATAAGGGACATTTTTGCTCTCTTCGTACATTTGGCTTTCCACACCATGTTCATCATCTTGGGATGTGTTTACGAGACAAACTCTTCACCTTCAGAGTCATGGCAGCCAGTTTACATGTCAGTTCCTCACTGCCCGGGCATCTCAAACACTGGTGGCAAAGCTTAGGCATCTAGCCTCCAACCTGAGGCTTCAGGCGAACACAAACTACGCTGGTACTGAAGTCAACAGAGAGTAAACTACACTGTGTTTCTGGTTCTGAACTCAACAGAGAGTAAACTACACTGTGCTTCTGGTACTGAACTCCACAGAGAGTAAACTACACTGTGCCACTTGTACTGAACTCAATAGAAGGTAAACTACACTGTGCCACGTGTACTGAACTCAATAGAAGGTAAACTACACTGTGCCACTGGTACTGAACTCAACAGAGAGTAAACTACACTGTACCACTGGTACTGAACTCAACAGAGAGTGGATACATACACACTGCATACTTTTGCATGCTCCTCCAACTCCCTCTGATGGCAGAGTAGAGTAGAAGGGTTTGCTGTGTTGACAGTGGAACAGGCAAGAAGAATCCAGAGCCCCAGGTCCTACACTAGCCATGAATCCCAGAACAGATACGGCCCAGATATGGCCCAGATGTGGCTCCGATCCGGCTCTTATCCAATACAATCCTAACCGGCAGAGTCCCAAGGCACCAGAAGAAAAAAGAAGCTGTGCAAATAAACGGAGAGCTTAGCTTTCAGACTGCATGGGGATGAGTGAAAGAGAGAGAGAAAGAGAGAGGGACTGAGAGAGAGGGAGAGAGAGAGAGGGAGATGGGGACAGAGGGATGGAGAGTACTGTGGGTGCGGTGTACTCACAGGGAATTAACAGGCTTTAGGAGAGGAGACAGGCCATGGTGCCACTCTGGAAGCAGTGGTGGGGCCACAAAACATCACTGTTGCAGAGAGAGAGAGAAAGAAAGAGAGAAATGGAGAAAGGCAGATGGAAGGAAGGAATGAAGACAGAGAAAGAGAGTGGCCGGGGAGAGAGGGAGAGAAAGAGAGAGGGACAGAGAGAGAGTGAGAGAAGGGGAGAAGCAGAAGGGAGCAAAGAGGGTGTGAGCGAGGTATGCACAGTTATTTAAGTGTGTCCACCAAGAATAACAGTCTGAGATGGGAGGAGGAGGTCAGAGCAGTCCAACAGGGTCTCAAAGTCATTAAGCAAATAAGTGTGTGTGTGTGTGTGTGTGTGTGGGTAGATGTGCCCATGTATACGTGTATACCTGCCTGCATGTGTATGACAGTGTGTGTGTGTGTGCCTGTGTGTGTGTGTGTGTGTGCATGTGGGTGTGTATGTGTGTATGTATGTGTGTGTGTGTGTGTGTGTGTGTGCATGCCTGCGCATGTGTGTGAGTGTGTGTGTGTGAGCCTGAGCATATGCACTGGTATGTAAACTCGGGTACTCCGTGACCGAGCGAGTTAGAGTGTGGCTACGCCTTGCGTAAATGTTATGGCACCGCGATGCAGAACTCCTGTCAGCGAAATCGCACAAGCATTTCCATAAAAACCAGACGGTGGAATATGAATATGCAGCATGAAGGCACGGGGAAGATAAGCCAACTCTAAAGCAACCCCCTGCCATCCCATCCCTCTCCAAACGCCAGTATATCAGCGGCTCCCATCTCTCCATCTCTGGCTCAGGGAGCGCCTCATGACTCAACTTATGAAAACCCGGCCTGCTCTCAAGTGGTTCGGACACAGCTGGCACTGCCTGTGAGGAATCCAGCTTCGAGAGGTTGCTGTGGAGAACGAGACATGCCAAGGACTTATTGAGAGAGAGAGAGGGGGAGGGAGGGAGGGAGGAAGAGAGAGAGATAGAGAGAGAGGGAGGTAGAGAAAGAGACAGAGGGAGAGCGAAAGATATAGAAAGAGATAGAGGGAGAGAGATAGAGAGAGTGAGGGAAGGAGGGAGAGAAAGAGTAAGAGAGAGGGAGAGAGAATGGGATGGAGAGAGAGAGAAAGAGAGGGAGAGAGAGAGACAAAGAGAGGGAGAGAGAGAGGGGGGGAGAGAGAGATAGAGAGCGAATGAGAGAGAGACAGAAAGGGAGGGAGGGAGAGAGCGAGAGATGATGAATGTCCTAAGTGCTGTAGAGCTCCAGCCCAGTTGACTGTGGAAATGGTCTGATCTTAGTGGCTGTGCTAGTCGAGAAACAGGTAGAGCAAGGTGCTCACAGCTCCAAGAATATGAGTCCAATTCCCCACAGAACAGGGAGCACACATAGGGACATAGGGTCATTATTCCAAAACACTGTAGACCAAAGTGAAACACACACACACACACACACACACACACACACACACACACACACACACACACTCATAGGGCACATTTGGCATTTCCCAGTGCTAGAATGGACACGGTTCAAAATATTTTGCTAAAAACGTTTTTAACAGCAAAAGTTTAGTCAACAATAAATGATGTAATTTAGGGTGGCGCACATTGTAACCGTAACTGACTTTTACAACAGTGCATCATGTTCTCAAACAGTATTTCAATGTGTTCACTTTTGAAACACATCATACACAATATTTTATAGTAGTCTATGTAAGGAGTTTAAACAATTGACCCTTTGTACATGATGTTTGTGACCGCACCCAGAATCCTATTTGGGTCTTGACAAAGCAACATCACGGCCAATGTCCTCCTCTGGAACTGGTATATATGTCTTGCATTATATGGGGCAGTGCCTTAACAGGCACAGGTCCAAAGTGTCCAAGGTCCGTTTGTTTGGTCTTGGACAGTAAACTATGTGTGTAATGTTTTATGTTATTGAAAATTGAGGGAACGGCTGAGAGTGACCGCAGAGTTTTGCAAATTTGACGTTGGATTTTGCTGTTTGAATGCCAGTGACAGAGAGTTTCAGAAATAATGTCAAATTCCTATGTGTAAACGGTGTTTTAAAAGAAGAGCTCGTGCAGGTGAAGGGTTAGCTGGTCTTAGTTTGGACTGTGTGAAGACATGAGCTCCAGTTGATTGTTTCTCTTTGCGTTCAGCTCTTCCAAGACGGCCATGATTACACTTGATTGCAACCTGGAGTCAACCTGCTCCCTGTAGATGGTAATTAAACTTTGACTTATGTGATTAAAAAACGAAAGAGAAGGAGAGAAGAAATGAAGAAACGTATGCTGATGGAGGTCACTCTCCCAGAGGGACTCGCTGCCGTGGTTCGACCACGTAGGGTGGCCCCCGTCAGGCAGTGAGTCTTTGTGTGTGTGTGTGTATGTGTGTGTGTGTGTGTGTGTGTGTGTGTGTGTGTGTGTGTGGTGGGGCTCCGTAGGGTGGCCCCCGCCAGGCGGTGTGTGTTGTGTGTGTGTGTGGTAGGGCTCCTATGCAGGGTCGCCACCCGAGAGAACGTGCAGTTAGTTAGCAGGGTGAAAATCCAATTACTGTCTCGGAAAATGTGATTTTCTTTTTTTTTGCAGTGTTCTGCAGTGTGTGTTAATTATACTGGGCTCTGGCACTGCGCTGCTCGGCACACTGGGAAGGAGGAGGTTTCTCTGTTTGCTTGTGTTGGCCACCGGTGGACTTCCAAGGATGACACACACACACACACACACACACATACACACACCTAAACACACACACACACACACCTACACACACACACACACACACACACACCTTTACACACACACACACACACTGTTTGCTTGTGTTGGCCACCTGTGGACTTCCAAGGACCACACTACATTTTTGGGAGGACGTCTCATTTTCCCATCAAAAGAAAAAGGACTCGTTCAGATCTCCACAATCTCTCTTTTTTTTGGAGCTTGATGGGCTTAAATATTCTCCCGTTCCAATATGTTATCAGTTGCATTACTGGGTTCAAACAAAAATCGCTTTAAGTTTGAGGTTATCAGTGTGTGTTAAAGAGTTCACCTTTCTCCTATTAAGAGCCACCTTATCAGGTTGATACTGATTAAAAGTAGCTTAAAAGACCACACAGAAGGCTTGATTTATCTTAATATTTCCAGTGTGTTATATCCAGAATATTTCCAGTAGGTTCCAAAAAAGCAGACCTTGTCTGATGAACCATGCTTCACTCAGACAATTGGCCTCTCTTCAATGAGAAGAAGCCCATCACATCTGCATGAAGGAGGACATGATTTGCATTTATTTATGAAACAGTCAGGTCTGTTGTGTCCAAACATGAAATCCTGCTGATTGTCCTGTTTATATCATGAGGTCATGGACTTATATATCCACACACTATGTCATCCCCTGGTGTTTCAGATGTTAACACATCTTGAGTCGCATGTGCGTGTGGTGTGTGTGTGTGTGTGTGTGTGTGTGTGTGTGTGTGTGTGTGTGTGTGTGTGTGTGTGTGTGTGTGTGTATGTGCACATTCAGTGTTGAATTACAGACAGACTCTTGGAAGCAGATCTGAGCTTGTGCGATAGGGCATCTTTTTATACTACACTGACATGCCTCTGACGACTCTGACTGGAGGCAAAAAAAGCAGAACCTTATACCCAAAGTATATAAAACGCACTCGTCGGACACCTTGTAGTCTTTCTCTCTCTCTCTCTCTCTCTCTATCTCTCTCTCTCACTCTCTCGCTCTCTCTCTCTTTCTCTCCACACACCATTTAAGCACTTAAGAATTCACTTCATCAATGCCAAGGCTGCTCACTCCTCGCCTGAACCTCCTTGAAGTGATTTATCCCCTTCACAAGCATAAACATTCAGATCTGCTGTATATGGGGCAAAATGGCCATTTCCAAGGACGCACATTCAATTTAGTTTTAAAGGAAATCAAAGACTCGTTAAAAGCTTGATGTTCTTTGATAAAATAAAAGAAAAATGTCTTTTTAAGATTGCATTGACCAGCCACTTCTTTGGATACATAGGGTGTGTGTCATTTATAGTTACATTACATTACATTTACTCATTTGGTAGATGCTTTTATCCAAAGTGACTTAAAAATGAGGCACAACGCTCAAGCTTCGGAACAGTAGGGAACCTTGGAGTAAGCACTAAGTACTAAATCAAATAAAAAACTAAAGTACTAAAACTAAAGGAGTGCTAAGTAAGCATGTGTTAGGCATGTTAGGCTGTTAGAGATCAGGTAAAGAAATTCACAGTAAGTGCAAGTTAGGCATGCTAGGGTATTAGAGTTGTTTGGAGAAGAGTTTTTCTCGGAAGAGATGAGTCTTCAAGAGATTCTTCAAGATAGAGACGGACGCCCCCGCACTGACAGCATTTGATAGCTTGTGCCAGCGTCGGGGGAACTGCAAATGAGAACAGTCTGGACCGAGATTGTCTCGTGTGCAGGGATGGCAATGCCAGATGGCGTTCCTTGGAGAAACGCTGTGGCTGAGAAGAAGCTTAATTCTAGTAGATGGGTGCAGACTCAGAAGTCACTCTGTGGGCAAGCATTGGTATAGTTAGCTTCAGCGTTAGTGACTCTGTGTCCACCCTACTATAGTAAGCATTAGCATTAGTGACTCTGTGTCCACCCTAGTATAGTTAGCATTTGCATTAGTGACTCTGTATCCAACCTTACTATAGTAAGCATTAGCATTAGTGACTCTTTGTCCACTCTAGTATTGTTAGCATTAGCATTAGTGACTCCCTCTCCACCCTAGTATAGTTAGCATTAGTGACTCTGTGTCCACCCTAGTATAGTTAACATTAGCATTTGTGACTGTGTCCACCCTAGTATAGTTAACATTAGCATTAGTGACTCCCTCTCCACCCTAGTATAGTTAGCATTAGTGACTCTGTGTCCACCCTAGTATAGTTAACATTAGCATTTGTGACTGTGTCCACCCTAGTATAGTTAACATTAGCATTAGTGACTCCCTCTCCACCCTAGTATAGTTAGCATTAGTGACTCTATGTCCACCCTAGTATAGTTAGCATTAGCATTAGTGACTCTGCCACCCTAGTATAGCTAGCATTAGCATTAGTGACTCTGCCACCCTAGTATAGTTAACATTAGCATTAGTGACTCTGTCTCCACACTAGTATAGTTAACATTAGCGCCTTGGATAAGTTTCAGGCAGACATGGGCAGCCAATGGAGGTCTATGAGCAGTGGCGTGACATACCCTTTTGGGTTGGTCGAATAACCGGACATGCCGTCACATTCTGGACCATCGATCAGCGTGCATGCTGGGAGAACCGCTAGAAGGGCATTGCAGTAGTCAAGGTGAGAGATAACTGTCATGTTCCCTGTATGTGTAAACTAGATGCATACATTCATATGCACACACACAGAGCAACATAGAAACATTGTATCTTATTCTACACCTTCAGCTAGGCTGGTTTATTGTGAACAGGAATTTATACAGGACAGAGGTGCCACCTAGTGGTCCCTATAAACAAAGCACCTTCAGCTTCGTACATAACAATAACCATGGCCTGTATTTGGGTGGCGTAATAAGTCAGGTAAGGCCTGATTTTCCTTATGTTGTACAGTATAGTGCAGGGTGACGTGACCGGGGCCCAGACACAACACGGTCAGAGAAGGATAGCTGGTCGTCACCTCCTCCCCACCCCCTTTTATCTCTCTACCCAGTCAGCCCTAAGCAGATGGGTCCCCCATTATGAGCTGGGTTCTGCTCAAGGTTTTATTATAAAAGGGTTTCATTCCTTGCCAGCACTGCCTTATTGCTTGCTGTGACGGATAGAGGCTCTGGGCTCTGCAAAGCGCCTTGAGACAATTTCGACTGTTGTTGGTGGTTTATATGAATACATCAAATTGAGTTGGACTGAATTGAAGAACTAAATCCTAGGTTCTTTACCCTGTTTTTAATTTAATTTATTTAGTGACATACTCAGCAAGCCATGAAGAAGTTCTCCCTAAAAGATTGCTTTCATGAACTGCTCTTCTCTTCTGTCTCAGAACCATGTTCTTTTGATATCCAAGAAACGTGAAACATCAACCTGGCAAAGAAAACATGCCATTCTGGAATTGATGAAGTGATTCTGTAGATCTGTATGAGAATGGGTATTCTATCACAGAACATAAATATACAGAGAGGGGCTGCCGTGATTGTTCAAATCCTCTCACTGATAGTGAGCTGGATAAGGAAGATAAGTGGATTAGGCAAAAATTCTTTAGGAATCTTAGCCTTCGCTAAGATATCATTGTTCAATTTGAGACAATCAGCCAGAACGAAGAACTGCAAGAATTTCAAATGTGACAGCATCTCTAGATGGTGAGGTTTGAGACAATACTTCACTTTGGCTGTTATATGAGCGCATTTCATCAATGCACATACAAATACACACGCATACTGTACATGCAAACACTCACAGGCAAATGCACACACACACACAGGCACACACACACAAAGACACATGCACGCACACGCACACACTCACACAAACACACACACATACACACACACACACACCAGAAGCTCTGGCAACTTGTGTTTCTTCACATACTCATACTCCACACACACTGGTCACACTAGGGCTAGCATAAAATGCAAACACACTGCACACACACACACACACACACAGACTGCACACACTACACACACACACAAAAACACTGCACACACACACACACACACACACAATGCACACACTACACTACACACACACACACACACACACACACACTGCACGCACACACACTCAAAAACACACTGCACACACTGCATGACACACTTCTCCTCACAGTCCGTTTGGCTGTGTTTCCCTCGTGTGAAACATGCTTGGTTGGAAACGAATCCATCTCTCTTCTAACGTTTGCGTTCAATTAGTTAAGCTAATCAGTCTGTCTGCATGGAATAGCGATTCCGTATTTAAAACCCCGCTTAAGTGATATCTTTTGTGACAGGTGATAAACGTTCGCGCTGCGCTCTGCTCAGATTCCGGATTAGGCTGGACCGCATTTCTGAGAAAAGCTATTCAGAGCAAAACATTTGTTTAACTTAACGTCCTGTTGAAGCCATTGTGGCATCTTCTCCGTTTTCGAACTGGGGGGAAAGACAATATAATGGTAATTGGATGTGAAATATGGTTCAGAGGAGAAATACTACACTATTACATTTTAATGGGTTTGGTGTGAGGGGGTCTAGTGTTGCATTAAGTAGAGAAGATTAAAATGAATATCTGCAGATTACAGATGAGACATGATCTCAGTGAGGAACACATTCCACGTGCCAAGACAGTCTTTTCCACTGCCTAGCCCCCCCCCCCCCAACCATAAAAAAAGGGAAAATGAAACCCTGATAAAAAACACATTGGCTGGAACCGTCTAAGTGGCAACTCTGATTTCTCAAAGACGACCGCTTTGTGCCTCATTCTCGCACGTCAAACTCGTTACATCGCTGACCTCAACCCCCTATGGCACGAAGCTAGGGAGGCACCACAGAACCAACTTATCAAATCAATATCGGGTTTCGGCAGTCGGCATAGGTCTGCCACGAGGGCATTTGCGAGGGGCTCTTAGCTTTATTTGCCCCTGCCTCCAGGGGCCAGACCACCCCGTGGCCCCCCCACCAAGAAGGTTTCAGCTGATATCTTTCGAACGCTGTCACATTCGTTTGCATTCTCCCTCTGCCCTCAAAGGCCCGAGCAGCCCCAGTGTTATTTGTCTGAGGTAAGGTGCAGATAGCCTTTCTGCTCTTTGAGGAGGGGTGAGGGGTGAGGGGTGAACTGAGGCAAACACACACACACACATACATGAACACACACGTGCATGCACACTCACACACACACACACATGTGCTCACACAGTCACACACACACCTAAGATACACACATAAACATACACATACACGTGTACACACACACACACACACACAGATGCGCATAAGATACACACATAAAAACACACACACATGCGCACACACACTAACATACATACAGATGTGCGCACACATACACACACACACACACATACACACATGTGCACTCACACACATACGTACACACACACTTGCACACACACATACACAAGTACACACACAGACACACACATACAGATGTAAGCACAAACACACACACACAACACGTGAACCTCCTCTTCACATTCAGATTCACACCCGGCCTTCACACAGGGCCAGCAGTCGAGGGATCAATTACGCTTTAATCTTAAGCAATATTCTCGGAAAAGATTGCTGTCAGATTCCAAGGTGTTTTTTGATGGGAAAAGTGTTAGAGCTCTCCCCCTCACTTCTTCTGGATCTCTAATGAATTTCTTTGCAGCTGCAAAGTCGTGTGAGATGAGGGGCAAAATCTGTTTCATTACAGAAAATGGTTACGACCAGGGAGACCAGGGAGAGACTCATAAAATGGCGTCCAAGTGAGAAAACAGCCGCAGTGAGGAAGCCGTGAAGACATTAGCAATCAGCAACAGAGCCCAACAGATGGAGTGGGGGGGGGGACTCAAGACAGATTTGTGCGAAACTAAGTTTGTTGACTTACGAAAGTTCTTCCACTGGTCCGAACAGCACCCAAAGAAAAGAACCTAAATCTGTGAGCAAGCTTTTAAAATCATCACAAGGAGAGGCCTTAAAGTCCATAAAAAAAAAGCGGAGCTGAAGCGAGTGGGTTGATCCAACTGCCGACTACCAGGCTCGGAGAAAAAGGGAAGCCGTAGATCTCTCCAGGGTTGTATCGAGCATGAAAAGGCCTAGTCATGGAAAATCAAACATAAATACATTCGCTCTGCTGGCCCGCAGTTTTTGTTTGCTCTCGGACCCGGTCCACATTACTGAATAAAGACGGCGAGCGCAGCTGAGTGCCCACAAAAGCCCCCGAGACGTTTCGCCTTCGTAATCGTTTGATCACTTTAAGCGAGTCAATTCCGAAGCCGCAACAAATAATAAACATAATCCCTGCGGGTTGGAAAGAGCGCGGATTACGTCTTTATTACTCCGCCTAACACGGCCAGCCAAAAGCTGCGTTTTGCCGTCAATCTCAGCTAATCTAATGTTGTGGGAAGGCCTCGCCGATCTGACCCGTTGAGGGCACTATTTTTGCCACTTTTTCATTTCATGCTTTAAGAAAGGCCAAATTACACACACACACACACACACACACACACACACACACACACACACACACACACACACACACACACTCACACACACACACACACACACACACACACACACACCCTTTGTCTCCTTCCCTTCATCTTGGTCTTCTCCCAGTACGCATTAACTCTTCGAGTCCCAGCATGAGACATTTCTCTCGCCACAACACAAGAGAGCAGGGAGACATAACAGAGATTAGAATATGAGGTTGCCATGGTAATCACAGTGGGAAGTCCCTGATGTTCAACAACACAGACGCTAGAAAGATGATAGAGAGAGAGAGAGAGAGAGAAGCCCCACAGGGAAACTCACAAAACACAAAAAAAACTCAGTGGAGGACACACACACACACACACACACACTCTTTCCCCCACACACACAGACCCATGCAAACTTGCACCCTGAGTGATGTTGAGATCTTTAGCGCTCCTGGAGTCTAAGGGCTGCTGTGGCTATACTCTCATACTCTCATACAGACGTCAGCTCCACACCAGCCCGCCAACACCCTGACTGCTTCCCACTTCCAAGAAACAGAGAAATCAGGTCTGGCAGAGGACATGGACAGGAGATGGATGTGTGTGTATGTGTGTGTATGTGTGTATGTGTGTGTGTGTGTGTGTGTGTGTGTGTGTGTGTGAGTGTGTGTGTGTGTGTGTGTGTGTGTGTGTGTTTGTGTGTGTTTGTGCGTGTGTTTAAGAGTGTGTGTACGTGTGTGTGTGTGTGCGTTGTCAAATATTTGAAGTTGTATAACAATTTTATATCCAACCAAAAAACATAGATTCTCATAAATCCAAGCCTACTCAATGTCCCAGTGAAACCTGGACCGGAGGGAAGGTTACAGGTCCACTGCGGGATCCATGTGGACACTGACATTCTCTGGACCTGGTTCTGAAGCCCCCTGACTGTTAACGATTTGCCTCGTAGCAGACCAGACAGATGCTGATGCTATGCTAAGCTATACCCCAACATCAACAAATAAACCCGCAGGAAACAGCCACGGCTGTAAAGAACCAGGAAAAAACACCACGAACGCTGTTTTCTCATTAGGGATGTCTTTGGTTTTGTCCCCTCCTTCTGATTGCGAAAACATCGGCGGGTAAACTTGTGTGGACGTCTTCATCTAATAAACCGAATGCCTCGCGTCGCTAACAGGGTGGTAACGACTTGGAGCGTCTCCATGGCTTTCATCCCAGGCGCCCAGAGTTAACGAGCCCTCACTGAGGCGGGGGATCTGACAAGGGCGGATTTTACAAGGAGTCCGAAAGATACGGAGGAAACGAGTGAATAAACAGCTGTGGAGGGAAGAGAGTGAGAGAGGGAGGGGTAGAGAAATAGGTCCCGGATTAACGACAAGGCGGACCGTCGATGACCGTGATAGAGGGCATGGAGTGTGTCATGCTCTCCCCCCACACCAGTGTTTCCATCAGGCCAACAGTGACTGGTTCGTCCAACAGACCAACGATTACCGGTGCGTCCGACAGGCAACAGTAACCAGTGAGTAAGACAGACCAGCAGTGACCAGCAGAGAAGAGGGTAGAGAGTCAGTCATACTCTTTTCCTCTGCATAACAAGACAATACAAGAACCAGGTGTGCAGGCGTGTGTGCTGCTGTGTGTGTGTGTGTGTGTGTGTGTGTGTATGCATGTGTATGTGTTTGCGTGTGTGCTGCTGTGTGTGTGTGTGTGTGTATGCATGTGTATGTGTTTGCGTGTGTGCTGCTGTGTGTGTGTGTGTGTGTGTGTATGCATGTGTATGTGTTTGCGTGTGTGTGCAGTTCCCTGTTTTTGTTAAGGCCCATGATATGGAGGTAAGAGAGAGATAGAGAGAGAGAGAGAGATGGAGGGAGAGAGGGAGAGAGAGAGAGAGAGAGAGAGAGAGAGAGACAGAGAGAAGGTTTGCGTTTGTGAGCTGTTCCCTGTCTTCGTTAAGGCCCATGATAAGAAGGAAAGAGTGAGAGAGAGAGAGAGAGAGAGAGAGAGAAGGGGAGAGAGAGGTTTGTCCCAGCCTGACCCACGGACCGACAACCTAGTTGAGAAGATGGATAAAGGTCAGTCATGCTTCATCTTCTTCTTTCCAACCCTCATTAAAAGAAGAAGAGCTGATTCTTTGGTGTGATCAGAGGACCGTCTTTACTGAGACCCTGTGAAAGGGGTTAGGGTAAGAGAGAGAGAGGGAAAGAGAGAGAGAGGGAGAGAGAGAGAGAGAGGGAGAGGGAGAGAGGGATAAAGAGAGAGAGAGGGAAAAAGAGGGAGAGACAGGGAGAGAGAGAGGAAGACAGAGACCAGATCGATCGACAGACCAACAATGACCAGTTCATCCAGTTTCGATTCCCCCATAAAAAAAGGACAATAGAATAACCAGGTGGGGAGCTGAGTTCTGGGGGTGCGACCCGACCCAGATCAGACCCAGAGTCCCTGCTGCCCTCCCTGCAGAGACTCGTGCTGTGGTCGGGTATCCGAGCCCTGGAGAGAAACTCCCAGAACTTGGCCTCCGGACTCCCCGCTGATGGTGTTGATTTCGTGTCGCCAGGGGGGAATTGGAAACACCTGAAAATTAATTTAAAAAGAGAGAGAGCGAGAAGGAGGGAGGCGGGGATGGAGGGAGCGAAAGAGGGACGGAGAGAGAGAGTGAGAAAGAGAGAGTGTGAAGACAGAGTGAAAAAAAAAACACGAAATACCGAAAGGGAGGAATGTCAGTAGTCAGAAAAATACTTGCCATTCACCGCAACAGTGTCAGAATCTGTGCACGTCCAGCTTGGCACTCTGAAACAACAGGCCCCATGCTGAAGCAATTATAGGCATAATTTCTAGTGTTTTAACAGCTGAATATGAGAGCTCTCTTTCACACTGTGTGCGTATGTGTGTGTGTGTGTGTATGTGTGCATGAGTGTGTGTGTGTATGTGTGCGTGTGTGTGTGTGTTTGTGTGTGTGTGTGTGTGTGTGTGTGTGTGTGTGTGTGTGTGTGTGTGTGTGTGTGTGTGTGTGTATGTGTGTATGTGTAAGTGTGTGTGTGTGTGTGTGTGTGTGTGTGCGTGTGTGTGTGTGTGTGTGCGTGTGTGTGTATGTGTA
>NC_137922.1:46152810-46162810 GCF_963457725.1 Sprattus sprattus | reverse complement strand
ACACCAAACCAAGGAAACCTTTGTGACTCGCTGTTCTGAGGCGGAAGCCGTCCGCACGGTTGACCAAGGTGACTGGAAAACGTGCCCATGAGTGTGTGCATGTGTGTGTGTGTGTGTGTGTGTTCATGAGTGTGTGCGTGTGTGCGTGTCAGCACGGTTGACCAAGGTGACTGGAAAACGTGCCCATGAGTGTGTGCGTGTGTGTTCATGAGTGTGTGTGTGTGTGTGTGTGTGTGTGTGTGTGTGTGTGTTCATGAGTGTGTGCGTGTGTGTGTGTGTGTGTCTGCACGGTTGACAAAGGTGACTGGTAAACGTGCTCATGAGTGGGTGTGTGTGTGTGTGTGTGTGTGTGTGTGTTCATGAGTGTGTGCGTGTGTGTGTGTCTGCACAGTTGACAAAGGTGACTGGTAAACGTTACACTTCTGTGCTGATTACAGGCCTGGATGGTGTGCTAAGCTAAATACCACATTGGGTTCCTCATGCAAGGGAGTGGCTTACCAATATGCACCAGCTCCAACTACAGTGGCTTTGTGTGATCTTTTCAAAGTGTGTATGGTACTGATTAAGTTTTGTGGGTCTTGTCCTTTCACACATTTCACCCTTTGACAGTAGCAGACATGCGCCAGACATTTGTTTCTCTCTATCTGACGCTCGGCTGACTGGCAACTGACCAAGACGTCCGCGAGCTTTATATAAGTGTGTAAACGTTTCCTTGGACAGCCGTCAAATCACACTGCAGCAGTGGGGCCCGCTTGTGTTGTCTTTGTTTTTTGCGGACGCCGGGGGGAAAAGAAAGCCGTCCGTTGTGCCGCCGCTACCATTAATTCTCTGTCGCTGTTGAAGCAGGAAAGTGGAGGTCAGGGGTCGTGTGCCGTACCCTTTCCTGTGTGAATTGGCCACTTGTTTCAGCTCGCCCCTCCCGCGCCCCATCCCCCCCCCCCCCCCCCCCCCCCCCCCAACCCGTTCGATGGTCCACCACCCTGAAAATCAGGAAGTTTTATGCTGGTGACCTTTAACCCCGCCAGTCTCCCTATTTACGTCTTGGAAAACAGTGAAAATTATGGCACTCTCCGTCGTCACCCGAGCATGTCTGGTTGGTGTGGTGACTGGGAGCCTTTGACAATGGAGCTCAATCTCCCCCCCCCCATAGGCAGTCAAGTCAGTCAAGGCCTCCATCATTCTCCACAGTTTGATTTGATTAATGGAGCTCTAATAAAAACAAACCGCCGCGGGCCATTTTGGCGAGGGCTAGAGCTTGGGCCGGGGAGTCCCCAGCACAACCCGCCTCTTGTCTAGGGTTAGGATCGCAAGCGTGCAACAAAGTCAATGAAACGAGTGTTGTTGTTTTATTGGGTTTCAGGGTTTTTTTTTTGGGGGGGGGTGGTATGAATGATGGACAGAGACGTAGGAATTTCCACATTTTCAAGAGACACCACGTCACAACAGAAGAGGTAGTGGAGAATGCAGATGCAGTAGGATGAAGCAGTGGGAAGGTTAGAGTACGGCTAGGGAGGAGGGTCAAGAGGAGCGATGATGTGGTGGAAAGCTGTCCGATGAGACGAAAGAGGTAGAGAGCAGGACAGATGCTTGAAAAAAGAGAAGAAGAGAGGAGAGGGATGAAAGGAGAGCCGATGAAAGAAGAGTAGAGACAGAGAGGAGAGGAGAGGAGAGAGAGAGAAAAGGAGAGGTTGGAGTAGGCCAGGGGGAAAACGGACAAGAGGTGAGACAGGGGGCAGAGAAGGGGTGGAGGAGCGGTGGAGCAGACATAAGAGGAAAAGATGGAAATAAAGAGGAGAGGACAGGACAGGACAGGACAGGACAGGACAGGACAGGACAGGACAGGACAGGACAGGACAGGACAGGACAGGACAGGACAGGACAGGACAGGACACAGGACAGGACAGGACTAGAAAGGAGAGGAGAGGACTAGAAAGGAAAGGAGAGGAGAGGAGAGGAGAGGAGAGGAGAGGAGAGGAGAGGAGAAGAGAGGAGAGGACTAGAAAGGAAAGGAGAGGAGAGGAGAGGAGAGGAGAGGAGAGGAGAGGAGAAGAGAGGAGAGGACTAGAAAGGAAAGGAGAGGAGAGGAGAGGAGAGGAGAGGAGAAGAGAGGAGAGGAGAGGAGAGGACTAGAAAGGAAAGGAGAGGAGAATATGATGATGGGGAAGGAGATAGAAAGCAATGAGGAAGCAGACTGTGGGCAGAGAGAAGAAGACAGTGTAGAAGAAGACATGCGGCAAGGAGAGTAGAAGAGAGGACGAGGAGGTGGAGGAGAGGAAGTTGAGGTGGAGAGGAAGAGGAGGACAATGATAACAACCAGGGAAGGGAGGAACCTGTCACTCTTGTTCCCACACAACATGAGCGAAGCCCTGTCAGAGATCCTGGCACACAGTTACTGCAGACCCGCTGCCTTGAAGTCAGACATGAGGCGACGGTTGACGGGGGAAAATGCCAGGTTTATGTGGAAATAATGACACGCTACTATGTCGAGCTGGTAAATCATTTATAACTGGCATGAACAATAAACCACTGTCATAAAATAAGCCCCTCCTCATTCGTGGTGTTAGGGACTGGGTGACGCCATATGTGGATCAATGGTGCCCCCTATAGGAGAAATATATTACTGCATGATCCACCGTGCTGATTTTGTTGATGATGTTCATTGCAATAACATGGGTGAGGCAAACACAGAGGTCAACAAAAGACACTGTGACTGATGAATACTAACTTTTAAATGCACTACAGCAAGCTCACTTTTCTGACCTAGACCCTTGAATTCACTACAGCTAATTCACGTTAGACTACTGTAAACATCACTGCTGTGTCCATGAACACCCATGAACACACATACACACACACAAGCCATCTGCGTCTATGAACACATACACACACACAAGCCATCTGCGTCTATGAACACACACACACACACACACACACACACACACACTCACACACACACTCACACACACACACACACACACTCACACACCCCCCACACACACACACACACACACACACACACACACACACACACACAACCCATCAGTGTCCATGAACACTTCCTTTGATCTGCAGTGTTTCCTGGATAAAGTTTCCCTCTCTTGGCCCGGTCACCCGGAGAGCTTCTGGATCAGGGTGAGTTCTCCCTCCCCGTCAGAACTGTGCCCTCCTAGGCTGCTGGAGCAATCAATGAGCAATCAGCTTCCCTCTTATCTGCCCCGGGTTCTGCGGGACGCCAATCAGCCCGGTGCCGCAGTTCTGGTGTGTGTGTGTGTGTGTGTGTGTGTGCGTGTGTTAATTTTCTGCCCTCGTTAGGCCGGTATCGCCTTACTTTGCTGTGATCGTTATCAAACACACGGAACACAGGCATCGCAGGATAGCACAGAAAGATCGAATAGCCGCAACACGCGCTGCTGATTGCCTGTCTGGAAACTGTAAGGGTAGCTAACTGATGCATAGATACCCTCTACCCCAATGACCCTGCAAACCCAGAATCTTGAAAGCAGTTGTCATTTTGGACAGAGTCTGGTAGAGTCGGGTGAGCTGGGTTGGGTTGGGTTCCATCTGTCTTGCATTGGGGGAGGTGACATCAGTAGCATGATTGGGACAATGTGTGTGGTATGTAATGAATATCACTTACTTGCTTACTTACTCTCTTTTTGTGCTGATCAGTGGTATCTGTGTGTAGCGCAAGATTTGATACCGTGTGGCGGCGAATAGGCCTAGGTGCTCAAAACAATGAAGATCAAAACGTCAGGATCATTTTGGAAAACAGCAAGCCTTAGTTTAGCACTGTTTGCTCAGCAGGCTAATGGAGACACGGGGTGCCGAGTTATGACCTAACATTCATGGTTTGAGAGGATCGTTTGTGTGATTTGGAATGTGCATCGCTCACCAGAAACAAGGGAATTTGTCTTGCAGCAGTTAGATTACAAGTGAATGGGCCACGGTGGGAGAGGAAAGAAGATAAAGACCTTACGAGCATTTCGGAAACAAATGGCCTTGTCAAAAGCAACACAAACAAATGGGAATGGAGTCACATTTAAAGCAATGTGTTTTGATCTGATGTCACGAAGACGAATGGCACATCATCTCAGAACCTAATAATTACAGCAGCAGATCTATGGGAGAGGGGCGATTTATTCAGTGGATTTGGTGGCCTACCTCACAGGGGACCGGTGCTAAATAGGTTTTCGCATGTGAGCTCGAAGTGGACCCGGTCTTTTATTGAACCTTCGGATAGGGGGTCGAATCAGTCCTGCCCTCGAGCAGTATCACCAAGCATCTGTGTACCATGCAAATCCAAGATCATTCGACCCCTTCCCCCTACACACACACACACACACACACACACACACCCACACACACACACACACATACACGCACACACACACACACACACACACACACACACACACACACACACACACACACACACACACACACACACACACACACACTTGCACATACAAACAAACACACACACACACATGCACAAACCCACATGAATTCACTCACAAACACACAGCCACACTTACACGCAGAGATGCACATATGCAATTACTCACACACACAAACACACACACACACACACACATTTCGAGTCAAGGGGGACTCTCCAACCTGCCAAATAAATCTCCAACCTGCCATTGTGGAAACAGCATCAAGCACGGCCAGATTTGATTTGACAGACCACTGTTGCGAAATCAGCCCCCAGTCCTAGTCAAATGCAGATCAAGGGGGTCAATGGGACCACATATTTAAAAGCAAAGCCTTCTTTAGATCTGAATCACATTGTTCTTCCTCCACACACACACACGACACACACACACACAACCCCCGCCTCTCTTTTTCTCTCTCTCTCTGTCCTCCCCTCTCTCTCAACCTTTCTCTGTCCGCCACAGAAACGGTCACTTCTCTAAAGTCCACTCCTCCTCTCTTCCTCCTCTCCTCCTCCTCCTCTCCTCCATGCCTGTCCACCCATCCCTCCCCGTCCTCTCTTCCAGCACCAGAAGAAAAGGCAGCAGGGGGCTTTGGCAGAGGTGCTCCTGCGTGAAGGCTTTTCCTCCTTGTCCACCTTGGCTTTGATTTCACGCTCGCCGTGCCCCCGCGGCCTCCTCTCCTCGCCTCGCTGCCCCCCGTGTGAGGGGACCGCTACCTGGGAGGACAAAGGGCAGAGGGTGGGCGGTGGACGGGGGTGGTGGACTCTTACTGTGCTCTTCAAGGGGTGGTACGGGGCAAGAGGGGTGGGGGGGTCTTTGTCCTCTCACTTCAGACACAGCTAGTGGTTTTAGAGAAAGGGACAGAGGATGGGGGGTTTATGGGGGGGTACCGTAAACCCTCCAATTTTCTGCAGATTAAATGAAATTAGCGGCAGGCTGCCCCTGAAAAGAGGGCTTGACCGGGGCTGTCCACTTTCACTGAAGCCACCGCCACGGCCACCACCATCACATCCTCTGGCACCCCTCACGCCACCCACCCACCCACCCACCCACCACACTCCCATCCTACAAAACAAAACAAAATCTCATTCAAGTGCCACTGTCCAGCTGTTCGTGCGGTCAGACACCCCTGACGGACCCTCCCTCAGAGCAGACGCCACCGCCACGTCCGTAATGATGCCCCTGGGGCAGGAGGCAGTGGGGCAGGTGGCAGGGCTGGACAGGCCACTGGTTCCATTCTGTTGCCCCTGTGGGTTATTTCAGAGAGGGTACGGGTTGTCCAAAGCTAATGGGGTTAGGGAGCTTAACTCACTGTCCAGCGAGCCAGAACGTCCAGGCTTTAAAACAGCCACTAAAGGTGATTCGTTATGGTAATATTGTTACATTTATATTGTTATATTATTATACATATGTATATATACACTGTTATTGTTATTTTATTAAAACACTAGGGTAATATTGTTTGTACATCAACATTATTCATAGTGTAGCGAGTATTATAAGTTGCACGCCTATTTAGAAGGGTTCGAATGGCCACTAAAGATAATACGTTACGTTACATACACAATAGCCTTCCCAGGCCACTTAGTCAGCACTCTTTATCCTGCTGTGGATAATTATTGTTCCACAATCGGACCAGGGAATCAAGTGCTATGGGACTTTAGTAGAGTTGATGGACAGTAAAGTGAAAGACGTCTTAGCCACTACACCTGTTTAAATCAACACACTGTGTGACCAGGGACCCATCAACTAGCGCAGACAGATCTGTAAAAGCACGCTTGCACAACAGTCCATTTTCACTGGATCGCTGCCATGTGAGCGCAGTATGCTTCAGTCTCATATGTGTGTGTGATTAAGCACCAGGGGGCCCGTGGAGGATTGAGTACAATTTCCCTCCTGTCTCATTCCCAGACTCCTTCAGGGAGCTAGCCGTGGCTTTAAAGGTGTAGTCTGAGTTTTGGGATCCCATATGTTTTATTTCTTTCTCAAATTCAGCAAATTTCTCCTCACGGTCCATTAGCTGTACGTTCAGTGTTTGAGCTCATAAACTCCTGAGTTCGCATTCAGTCCTTGCTCTGGGAAAAAAACATAGTGGCTTGGATTGAGACATAAACAATTCCTGTCAATCAAACGGCCCTTTGGGAGCACAGATTTGATTGGCTGTTACGCTCAAATATAAACAACCTCTTGTGAAACCAAAAAACTGCATCGTGGACTTTACCTTTAGTTACATTAAGTAGTCTCAACGTACATTTAAAAACTGGACTACATATCCCATAATGTCCTGAAAATGGTAGACTGTGTAAGTGGGCATCTATGTTTGGCTTGATCTCAGCTGATTCTGGGTCTCATTTGTCTTCGAAGCAGATGATTGCCAGTAGCTAACAGCTGTGGTGGGTTTAAAAACAGAAGCAGTTCTTAAGGCAAGTATGAAATAGCACTCAAACTCTGATGAACTTTTTGTTGGTGAGGTGACTTATAAGGCTTTCTCAGCGTAGTAGTGCTTAATTAGCGATGCAGAAGTGTAGCAGTCTCAGTGAGGAAGAAAACATTTTTTTCTTTATGATTCCATTTAGAGAATTCTGAATTTATGCACTTCTGTACAAGGTATAAACACCACAACCCTTTTAGGAAAACGTCAGCCAAAACAAGCAGAGAACATGAAAATGAACACTACTTTAAAATGTGTAAATAATAAATAATACAAAAATAATAAACATTTGCAAAAGGAGAGTGCACACACACAGTCACACTCACACACACACTCACACTCACACACACACTCACAAACACACACACACACAGCAACAAAGTCTCTTCTCTTGCTATTGAGGTAATACTCAGTACAGAGTCTTGCTTCAGTGGTGGTGTTAATAGGATTGGATTGCTAATAAATCTACTCTAATTAGGCTGAACAAATTGAATTAATTTATTCCAATATCTTTAATTAGAGTTTCACAGCGCCTAACCTAAATTCAATGTGCTCGCATCTCTGCTGTGCTGCTTCATTCATAACATTTAGGAGGCATTTATTGTCCAGATTAATTTAGCAGAGGCATACTTAATGCGGATAAACCCTAACGTATTTACCCCAAGGAGTCTATGCGTTTAGATGTTTATTCTGCAGACAGTGAACTCACAACTGCTGTCAGGGATGCACTTGAGGGGATGGTGGGGGTCTGGGCTGGACTGAACTGTTCCCTTATACCTTTCTAACTGACCTAGATTTATTGTACCAGAGGCAATGATCCCCTGAAATAATAATGAAATTGGTATTTAATCCGTGTTATGATAGCATACGATAAGACAAGGTGCCACTGGTTGAGTATGTGTTTGGAGATTGTTCTTTGAGATGGTACTGCAGGGGCCGATGAAGGTCTCGAACATTCACATTTTATATTTTATTTTATAATAATGTCCTAGATTTTATGGAAGGTTGGATGATGAACGAATACATGAATGAGTCACTCAACTGAGTCTGCAACCAAGTTTGTTCCTTATTGTATGAGTGTTACTGTAGTTTTAAGTTAGTTTCTTGTCTTAACATGAACCAGTTTCTAGTGGTTATTTTACAATTCAAGATACCTAGTGGTCACAGATAGTCACTCTTTAGGAGTGTTTCTGTTAAGCGATATAAATCCTAAACCTTGCAGCTGACATAGTGTTATGTGCCTCAAAGGGACTGTGTTTTATGATGTTCTACTGCCATCTAGTGGCTAACTTGTATACACTGCACACGCAACGAAGAATCACTTCATCCAGTGGAACAGAACGTATGATTTAATTGTAGTTCAGAGCATTTGTTACAATGTACCAAAAACATAAATTACTCTAATAAATGAATTTCATGAATGGAAACAGGAAGAAAGAAAAAAAAACACTTCAGGTGTAGATAACAAAGTGCCTCAACATCGACAGGGGGAGTAGCAATAGTCAAATGAAGCTGTCAGCTCAACATACATTCTGTTCTGGCACTTGAAAGATAATTAAAAAATTATCCTGTACTGTAAATATCAGGTACCATGTAAAAAAGTGACACTTTTCCTCACAATAGTAATTTATCAATCTATTCAAAGAAAATGTAAAACTCAACATAACACAACATACATTCTGTTTGCCCTCTGGTCAAAGTGGTAAACAATTTTATTTACAGTTTGTTCTTAAAGGGCACTTGACAGAGAGAAATTAACCATATTTCCTGTACTGTAAATATAAGGTAATTTATCAATAGTAATTTATCAGTCTCTTCAATGAAAATGTAAAACTCAGAGATGAAAGGGAAACAGATTAGCAAATATATAAAACATGAAAATCTCAAGGTATTTGTCTCAGGCTGGTTGGCTTGGTTGAGCTGTACTGCAAATGTGTCTACACATGTATGTGAGTGGGTGTGTGTGAGTGTGTGTATGTGTGTGTGTGTGTGTGTGTGTCCATTAGTTAAGGCCTGAATGATGTTGAACTGACATGGCACATGCTTAGTGTGCATGTGTATGTTTATATGTATGTTTGTGCGTGTACATGAGAGAGAGAGTGTGTGTGTGTGTGTGTGCATGTGTATGTTTGTGTATGTACATGAAAGTGTGTGTGTGTTTGTGTGTGTACATGAGTGTGCATGTGTATACACATAAGTATGTGTGTTTACGTGTACATTGAAGTGTGTGTCTGTGTGTATGTGTTTGTGTATGTGTGTGTGTAAGTGAGACCCCATAATCTCACTCACATTCCAGTCTCTTGTTGTTTCGTCGTCGTCTCTTATCTTCTCATTTCTCCCATCCTCCCTCGCTGCACAGAGCACCTCCTCAGATGTAAACATCGGGGCCCAGCTCGGGCGCGTACACCTGCCCCTCCTTGGAGAAGTCCTTGTAGGGCAGCCCCTTCGCCATCACCCTCCACACCGTCATCTTCCGCCTGCTGCGGGGGTCGTGGGCGCCCGGCCTGGTCCTGTCGGCCTCCGCCCGTGCCTTGGCGTTCTCGCGGCGCGCCCGCTGGGTCTGCTCGCGCACGTACTCCTCCAGCTGCGTGTCGGTGCGGAGCTGGAAGCCGCTGTGCTCCCGGTACGGGTCCAGCGGGTTGTGGTGGTTGGTCTTGGGCGGCGACTCGAAGTCCACGTGGCGGCCCGGGCGCTTGCCACCGGGGGAGCACGGGAGCATGCGGGGGGGTGGCGAAGGGGGTGGACGATGATGGTGACGAGGGGTGCTGGAGCTGCCCCTGGGTGGAGAACTGGGGGTGCTCACCTGTGGCCGGGGGGGGGGGGGGGGGGGGGGGGTGTGCAGAGTTAAACACACACACACACACACATGAACAGATACAGAAACAGATACAAACAGCAAGAGTCGATCTCTCCTGCACACACACACACACACACACAATTTCACACACACACACACACACACACACACACACACACACAGTTATCATTGGGAGAGCTAACACAACCCCACCTTGCAAGCAGAGGTCCTTCCTGCACCGGCGGTCTGGGGTCTCTTACGGGGAGTCTGCAGTGGTGTGGAGCGACCTCTGTCCCCTGACCATCCCTGCAAGGGTGTAGTCACGCACGAGCG
>NC_137922.1:46127810-46147810 GCF_963457725.1 Sprattus sprattus | reverse complement strand
GACAATCCAGCATACTAGATTGCAAGTACAGTGCATACAGCCTTAGGATAAAAAGTAATTATAATTGTAACCATGTGCCATATTTAAACACAGAGTATGTGTTTGTTTTGGGCCTGAATACGGACCTGATGCTGAGGTCGTATCCGGCACTGATGACTATGCCCTTGGCTTCACAGAGCAGCACGGTGTGGATGCTGCCAGCGTGCCCGTGCATGGCCGGTAGCACCTCCTTCTGTGCCACCACGTCCACCAGGCGCACCACGCGGTCCTTGGAGCCCATGGCCACCAGCTGGCCGCCCGCGTAGTGTGTCACCCGCGAGGGGTCCTCCCTACAACGACACAAAGGCCAGTTCAAAGGGAGTTCAGCTTTCCATGGCAGATTTTTAGAGGGCATTAAAGAAAGGTAGGGCACATTCCCACCACAAGGATCCTGACTGAATTGTTTACCCGCTTGGTAAAACCAAACCATATATTGTCAAAATAGTAAAGATACAGTATAAATAAAAATGAATTAAAAATATGTGATTTCTAAGTACAGTTAACCAGAAAACTCAGTAATGCAGCTCTATTAATGAACCCCTGGAGAATGGCACAGACATTCGCCGTTGTTCATAGGAGACGTAAACCCAGACGGTGCTGAACTGCTATGGGCTTGACTCACCTGCTCTTGAGTAGAAGGATGTTGTAGGTTCCACAGAAGACATTGCGCTCCTCCATCGACACGGTTTTGGTGATAACACCGGTGTAGATGGCCTCAAACGTCCTGCCCTGCAGGAGGGCACACGGCACACTCAGATCTGGCTAACTCGTATTATTATTCTCATTATTATTACTTTTTATGATTATCTCTTCATTACATTTGATATGGGTGTGAACCTGATAATAAGGCTAATGATTACTTAGGGCACGCTTAGATCTAGCTAACTCGTATTATTACCATTATTATTATTATTTTTACTTTTCTTAATAAGACTTGATATGAATTAGAAGCTGATAATAACTGTAAGGATTACTGGCTGTCTGTATGTATATTCATTCATGTCCAACAATGTTGTAAAGGTAAAATTTCATTTTCGATACTGAAACAAGGAAACCAAGTTTCAATGTTGTGCTAATTCGCTTTGGACAAATGAGTCTGCCAAAAAAAACGTAAGCTTATTTGTCTTTTCTCCAAGGACTAATCATTAAAAGATTATTTATACTTTTCTAATCTTTTCATTGCACTTGTTATGGAGTAAATAATTGGTAATTTCCTCTCTGGTAATCTTCCTGTCTATCTTATGCATTCATGTCCAAAAATGAGGTGTTGTGGCTTTATTCTTCCTTAATAGTGTTGTGATAATTCCACTCAACACATCCATATTTCAATCAGTCAGAAGACAAGGCAAGAAAAGACAAGAGAAGGCAGAAGATATGTGAACAAAGTATAAATCACCCTGCCCTTGTTCTCGTTTCTTGTTTCTTTTGCTTACCTTTCTAGATCGCGAGCAAGAGTCACCATGGTACATGAACTTCTCCTCATCTTTAACAGCAACCAGCACATCCTGGAACCTGGCGTAGGCGGGATTGACCGCCTTTGTGTTCCCCTGAGTGGACAGGCACACAGAGAGAGACACAACACTTGAACTGGTTCAGATGTTAAAGGGAAACTTCAGGATTGTTTTAACCTAGGCCCAATTTCTAGATCCTTTTGGGTTGAAACTGTTACTAAGGACAATTAACGAACAAAATCAGTTCAGTATTGAGTTAGAATGCTATAACCAGCAACCGCAAAACGGCTATACAATGTAATCCCATGGGGCAAGCATCAAATCAAAGTAAGCTGCTGGTTTTTATAATGTTATTTGTCAGCCTGAGTTTCTACTTGTGTACATCATGTACAACATACCTGCAGGAGCATGACCTTTTTCTCTAGAAGCTTTTTCACACAGTCTTCCTCCTGAATCTCTTTGGTTAGGTATCGCCAGTGTTGGGACACAGACAGACAGCTGTAGAGGGAGGTGTTATCCAGAAGGCCTGGGAGAGGCAGCAACACATACCCTTACATCAGTCAGGGTCCGGCTCACTGCCATCTTAGACATGGGTTCGCTTTTTTTTCTTCTCTTTTTACTTATTTTTGAAAATGCATCAACAATATTCAGCTCCAACCACTGTTCACAGAGAGAGATGTATGTATGAGGCATCAAATAGAACTTTGACCCTGGTGCCAAAGAGTTCCATTACACTGTCATGGCGACCATGATGTAATAACAGTTTAGTATTCCAAGATTTGGTTTCACTACTATGGTGTTACAGAATGCTTGCAAATGCAGGGCAACAGTGGCCCCCACTTCAGTCCTCCCTTGTTGAAACACAGTCTTCAACATCAGCAAAGTGTTATTATGAGCACACAAAGAAGGGAACCATGTACAGTATGTCTACACGATACAGTGATACGCTTTGCCCAATGTGTTTGATGACTAGGCTGGATGATCCAGGCATTTGCTCATTAAGCTCATCAAGATGCCAAAAATGTTATCCTGTGATGTGAAAAAGCAAATATGTTTAACAGTAACATACTGTCTGGTCTCCATATTCCAGCAGTGAGTCAGATTCCTCTGGGGGTTTAAAGAGTGAAGAGTGGCTGCCACACGAACAAAGCCTTTTTGTTCCAGCCCTGACTGCATCATTATCTCCAGGGTGATCTGCACTGGTTACTACGGCGAGGTTTACTCCCTGTAGAGCAGCAGTTATACGTAGCTCCTGGTACTAACTTGTTTTTAGTGTTGTGATGATATTAGACCTTTTACTCACAGCCTTGATCGCTGTAACACTGTAGCAAACACAAACAAAGAAATGTCTGATCCATATAAAGACACAGCACAGGGTATGACAAATCACCCTGCCACTTCAACAGCCCATATTAAGTTTATGCCCTCTATGTGACAACAATGCTCACACATGCACAGCTAGATATATAGTCAGATGAAAATATAGACAGACAGACAGACAGATAGAGAAAGAGAGAGACATAGAGAGAGAGAGACATAGGGAGAGAGACAAAAAGAAAGCAGAAGAGCGAGAGAGAGACAGAGAGAGAGAGAGAGAGATCCGTACCTAGAATCGTCTTGCTGATTTGAACAGGAAGCCGACGGATGAAGTCGCGGTAGCGGCATACTCCTGACAGGGACCTGGCGGACTTCGGCACAACCATGAGGGCAGGGTCATCTGAGTAGGCCGAGTCTGCATCGCTGGCATCTCCACCATCATCACACCCAGAGGTCCCGCTGTAGCCGGCATAGTTGGCCTCCTTATGTCTACTGTCACTCACTGCTGCTCACGTTGGTTTCCGAGACACATGGGCATACACAGGGATCGCAGGGAAATTAATCCACACGTTCACCACAAATAAACTGATGCAGATGCAAACACAGAGCACAAGAGCGCACAGAAGGTGCAAATTAAGAACCAAATAATCACACAAATTCCAAATAAGTGAACGACACTCTATGATTAGCATTCAGCTAAGAAATGTTCATCAACATCCAGGATTAATCATCAGGATCCAACTGTCCCCCCCACTGCTGTATCAGCTTACTGGTCAGAGAGCCGCAGCCTGTGTCCCTGGGAGTCTCCATTACGTCATCGTCCTGACAGTGGTATGGGAGGTCCACAGCCCCATACACAGAGCTGGCACAAATGAGCAGCTCCAAATCCGGATTTCCTTCCGAGCTGAATGAATAATGTGATTCTGGTATTGAGGTGATTTCATCTTGCAGGTCACCTAAAGTCGTCAGAAATGTAATTTAGGTCATTGTAAAAAATAAAATCACAAATATTAAGGCATGCTTTAAAATACATTATTTTATAGCTGATTTTTTTGCCATAATTCGCCCTCACCTGATCTCATAGTAAGGGGCCACTTTTTTTCTCTGACTAGCAGAACATGTGTAAAGTTCCCAAGGATGTGAAGGAGTTCCGTTTCACACAGAGACAGAATTCCCATGAGGTAGTTCGATTTGGTCCAGTTCGAACTGTGGCTGAACCAATCCCATGTCTGGGTAATCTCCTCTCTTAGTATTTCGGGGTCCAGAGCACGATTTGGACCGCAGAAGCAGTGGGATGTGTCTCCAGACAGACCTGGTTTTACTCTGGACCTTGCGTAAGTAAAGTCCTTGCCCATTGTCACTTTCAAGACATTACTGATGTTTTCAAGAATACCGGAGTTTTCGCACCGAGCGATAACACCAGTGAGAAACTTCTTTTTCGCCAACTCCCCTGCCTTAAAAAACCACTGTGTGGTCCGTAGGAGTGTTGAAGAAAGCACACAAGACTGGCAGTTTCCACAGCTGAGACCTGGATCTTCATCTTTGCAGCACCAGTGACAGTCAGCCACGAACTCGGTCTTACCCTCAGCTTCCAAATTTCTCATTACTAGATAATGTAAGATTGTGTTGAAGTTCACTTTGAAGTTATCGAAGTTGCATACACAGTTTACAAATGTTTTGCTTAGTCGTAATGTAGTTTTAAAACATATCCTATGCCTTGCTTTAGCAATGTTGTAGACTGCTCATAGAGGTTTTGGTTGCTAGTAGTTTGTCGGAAATCTTTCACTTCCTTGATAGAAGCTTGCTACGTTGCCATGCAACAAGTAATCCAATCGAGACGTAAGGTGAGTGAGTCTACAGCTGTGTTGCAGGGAACTGAGTTGAGGTTTCCTGTTTCCATTACATGTTGTCGTTGTCTTTCTTTGACTTGTTGGACAACAAGTGTGGTAATGTTAATTAAATTAAAACAAGTGCGCCGCCCGGGAATCGAACCCGGGTCGCAAGAATGGGAATCTTGCATGATACCACTACACCAGCGGTGCTGTTCATATGAAAGCTAAAAATAAAGTACATAGTTCCAATCAGTTGGGGAAGACATGAAAATGCTTTACATTTTACAAAATGTTATAATTTTAGTTTAAAACATTTAAAAAAAATAGCGACAGCATGTGAAGAAATAACTGTTTGCACGTAATGTAAAAACCACCAATGCATTATGTTGCCCGGATATCTGCTGAAGTTAGCATGCTAATTAGCTAGACTCGAGCCACTCCGTCCGCTATCATACCACTTTGTACCTCAAGAGGCACTAGTGAGTCACTGTCTTGATAGCAAGCATATCACTGATCTCAAAAAGTTTATTTTTGAGCTCAGTGAAGCATATCGGTCCACCTCTCCACTGGTGTTAGGCTATTTCCGCTCTCGGACCACCATTGTAGTGTATTGTAATTAAGTGTTTTCCTGGAATCTCTAAATCATATCATAAGTAGTCTTTAAAAAAATCAGCCACCAAACTGGAGTTCATAGCCTACTAGAAGGTTCTCAATATGAAAAAGATGTATGCTACCCACTCTAAAACATATAAAAATGTCAAGGGCTGTTGAAAATGACTTAGGTAATAAATCAACTACTGCAACCAATGTCACTTGGAAAAATGCATGTCTGACGAGACTGCGAGTGTGTTCCAACAACATAAATATTATTTTTGTTTTGTTTTTATTCTCCAGAAAAGATGGCCCCTGTGAAGGACCGGATGGTCACCCCACGTTATTTTTGGGATGTGGCGACTGGACTGGGTGAAGTTGAGGGGGGAAACACTACACAGGAGATTGTGGTTTTCTTATAAAAATATATATATATATATATATTTACACAGGGCTATAAACCCCAACACAGTGCCCACAAAATAAACAAACAAAAACATTCAGGCCGTACCCCTCGGAACTCAAGTGCGTGGCACCCTGGGCACCTGCTTGGCCGATTAGGCCCAAATAATGGCACCTTCTCAAGGCTCAAAGCCAGGCCCCAAACTAGGCCCACGCACTTAGCTCAAAGCTAGGTACATTGCTAGCCACTCAAAATAAACACATGAACTAAACACATTGACTAGGCACATTTAACAAGGCACAGAAACTAGACATAAAAACAAGGCACAAAGACAAGGTACAAAAACAGTATCCACACATCTAGATACAAAACCAACTTCACCTAACATCAAGCAAGTGGTTTCTTTGTTCAAACCTTTCACGGCCTCTCATGCCTGTCTCTCGCAGCCCATCTCCCTCACATGAAATTAGGCACCCTTTAAATAGGGCACAGCCACAGCGTCTTGATTAGTGCAATCATTGGCATCAGGTGAGCCAGGAACCCACCATTATGGGGGAGGAGTCCAACAGTCTTAAAGGGGCACCATCCCTTTTTGCCACAGTGAGGAGGGGGAGAATTCACCTTCTCACAGCCCCACTCAGACATCCAAGCCTCCAGTCCCAGCAAAGGTGCCTGGGAAAGGAAAGACACTTGTTGAAGTTGCTGTCAAACCAGCTGAAGTGGGTCTCCTCTTGAAAATGACTGCTGGCTCACTATGTTATTGAATTCACCCTGGAGATTATATCGGCATGACCAGGGCAAGCGTCACAGCCCACTGTGTCCCAAAGGCTGTGGCTGTGTTTTCTTTCTTTGTGTGTTCCCCTGCATGTGTGCTGGTAGTGTGTTAGGGGGCAGTCAGTCCTATACAGGACACCAGCGCGCAGGGGTAGCAATGGTTTATATCTGCTCCTCCTCTTCTGCCAGCAGGTGCTGGTCTTGGAACGTCGGTCGTGGACGTGTGACTGTCGGTTCATTCTTATGCACCTCTGTCCCTTTTCCCCCAAAATCATAATTTTCCACCACCTCGTTCACACAACAGACTGTGTCATCCACCCTGTAAAGTAACTCCTATTCCTCTGTTAGGGGCCTGTAAGGTTGAACCTCTCAGCATCTGTATTCTGCCCTTCCGGGCATCATCATTCATTTCCACTATCTGAGGTTCCCCCTCCCAACTTGGCTGAGTGTCTAATTTAATCTGTGTGTTCTCAAATTAAGATTGGCATTTTAACTTTTTTCTCATTCAATTGAATTGACACTTGAGCAAAAAATGATTCTAGCTGTCCTTGTCCTGACAATCCTAAATCCTACTATCTTTGCTGCTTTCCCTGTGCGAGACCGTTTTTGGCCTCTGTTCACCCTACACAGGTGTAGTTTGCTCCAGCGTCCCCCATCACCATACTATTTTACCCATTATTTTGACGTACGGCTGGTTCTCCATCTCCATCACAAGCTGACCCTCCCCCGTAGGACTTTCTAGGCCCGATCTATCATACGCACCCCGAGATAAGGAGGCTGGACTATTGGGTTCGCTCATCAGTGGCTCCCCCTCTCATCTCCTCTGGGGGCAGATCCTGGACCGGTGTCCTTTTTTGGCCAACAGGTTGGCGTGTCATTTGCATTATGCTATGGTCCCGCAGCACCCCCCTCGGCCTCTGCCTCTTCCCCCAACCCTGTTCTTGTTCTGTAACACACCCCATTGATGCCCTTGCACCCAGTATGGTGGCCCATGTGGAGGAGGTGGGGGCCCATAGGCTGATTTAGTGACGAACCCGGATAAGTTAACTCCGAGTAAGTGGGAAACCTCCTCAACAAAACAAACCATAGGGATCCTTGTTTAGGAGGTTTACTACTTACTATGAGTTAACTTATCCGGGTTACTCACCAAACCACGTAATTGGAATACCCCCCTGGGCCCTGTTCGGCGTACAACTGAAGCTAAGATAATTAATTTAGCTCGCGACATGAGATAATATAGCTCGCTAAATGAGAACAGGCCAAGCCGGTCTGGCGACGTGCGCTAAAATTCTTAATCGTCGAGTTAAGTTGTCCCAGGCTAAAAATTGCGCGTGCACGTCCTGCTTCAAAAGGCAGGAAAGGTCGATCACCAAAACCATGATTTTTTTTAACGTTACAATAGTCTAAACTCAAAGAAAAAGACTCATTTTTTTCTCCGCTAAGGCAGGATATGACCATGAACGTGTTATGAAGAATTCAAGACCATAATCATGTCAAAATTCCACAACTGTCTATAGGCTGTCTAGGACGTGATATCTTTTTCAATGTCGAATATGTAACTTTGGTGCAGCGGTTAGAGCTCATGGATTGCATGCAACCACTCGCTGGTTTGACCCCCTTAGCCTCCGTTGTAATTGTTGTTTTACATCTCCTTGTAAATCGCTTTCAATAAAACCGTCTGCGAAATGACTAAATGTAAATGTATTAATAAGATATTCAATAAATTGAAGCAATGAAAATCTATTGTGTGTATTTCTCTCTTCTTATCATGCATCCACCTTTTCTACAAAAATGATATGCTGTGAAGTAAACTGAGGTAGATGTTATTCACTACTGCACAAACACTAGACACGTTTGCAAAACTATACGTTTGCAATGATGTAAGTTGCCATAATCATGTCAAAATTCAACACTGCCGCGGCTGTGACAGCAATATAAGAAACTGTCTATAGGCTGTCTAAGTTGTGATATCTTTTTCGATGTCGAATATGTAACTTTGGTGCAGTGATTAGAGCTCATGGATTGCATGCAACCGCTCGCTGGTTTGAACCCCTTCGCCTCCCTAGTAATTGTAGTTTTACATTTCCTTGTAAATAGCTTTGAATAAAAACATCTGCGAAATGACTTAATGTAAATGTATTAATAAGAAATTCAATACATTGAAGCAATGAAAATATATTGTGTGTATTTCTCTCTCATCATGCATCCACCTTTTCTACAAAAATGATATGCTGTGAAGTAAACTGAGGTAGATGTTATTCACTACTGCACAAAAACTAGACACGTTTGCAAAACTATACGTTTGCAATGATGTAAGTTGCATTTGTTGATGACGTATGGTTAATAACATCGTAATTGTAGAAGGGACATAAAATCAAGATCTTAAACAACTTTCGCCAATATCTCCGTAATGGAGATGGGTTATGTGCTCAAATTTCCTGGGATCAAAGAAAACGTTTGTTTTCATGTGCAAACTAAAAATCACGTCTCAGGCTGTGCATGAAAGTTATTTCGGGTTTATCAACTGTACCAATGTCTCAACTGTACTAATAGGCTACCACTGTCATATAATTATGAGTGCTTTGTTCTCCGACATTACAAAAATGAAGGCGTTCGACGGTGGTGTATGCAATAAATGACTCGAGAAGGTATTCTAAATTAAATATTCCTTGCCGGCTGGATCGGTAGCGCTCATACAAGAACTCATCATCATAGAAAAATGGATCTTCTTGGCGATCGCAAAGAACTCTTCCTACGCTAATCAAACTATAATATGACTCCTTGTCAATGGGATCCCTCGTTTTGGCGTGGGTGTGGCAAGTTTAGCCAGCTAAACTTTGGTTAGCCTGCCCTGGAGCAGGTTAGTGCTAAGCGATATGTTACTATGGTAATTTATCAGAAGTTGCTTCACTGAACTCGATAAAGGGGCGTCCTCTATTTTTAGCCTGGAATCTAGCTCCCTAAACCACTTAACGAGCGTCGCCGAACAGTACCCTGGTCTAACATCAGTCAGGCTAGGTGTGACAGCTCGTGCTCAGTGGCGGCGCCAGGGGGGGGGCTAGGGGGTGCTAGAGCACCCCCTAGATTGGCCATAGCACCCCCAAGAAAATAATGGTTTATTTAGGTCTATTATTGTTATTTAATTTCATTCTGAGTTCTTAATAAAATGTATTGTGTGATAATAATATTTTAATCACAAAAGAAAATAACAGATTGAAATTAACAGATTGTTCACGTAGCACGACACAGACACGTTGCGCGTGAACGTGATTGTTCAATGAGTAGTAGGCTAAGTAACAGTAATCCTCGCGATCGGTCAATTCTAAGTCAAGCGTTCACAAAATCACGAAAATGAATCGGTATTTGATCCGCAAATTTCCTCGAGTTGAAGAAGATGTTCAAGAGGAAGAAAAAATGCAAGAGGTATTGGATTCTGATTCTGAAGAGGAACGTCCTGGTCCAAGTCAACCCTTCACCTCTACTGAGGGCGCTGCTAGCCATGCTGCTAGCACCCTGGGTGACTTTTAAGCATGAACGCCCAGGATGGTCCGAAAAGACCAATATTACAAAAATGTTGTGGAAAGCTTGCGCTACACTGCTTGTCAGGGGATCTCACAGCGAGGCCACATTGAAGAGGAGGATTCAGCAAACAGGGGTAATTTCCGCGAGGTGCTATCTGTAATTGGAAAATTTGATAAAACCGTTCAGAAAAAGTTAGATAACAACCTGTCAAATGCAAAGTATGTGCACCATGACGTGCAGAATGAGATCATCAATGTAATGGCAGAAATGATTAGGAAACAATTAAGGGATGTTTTAAGCATAGTTTTGTGCGTCTTTAGTTAGAAGTGTATTGAACTTGGTATGTTTAGTTTAATTTGTCGCACATGGTAGTGGTGCCCTGGTAGTCATCTGGCGCAAACTTTAATCCACACACTGAAGTAAGTGAAGTATTTGGGATTACGTTATCTATAACATGCTGCATCCATTTTGACCGTCGGAGATGAACGCGGCTTTGTGCGCGTCCGTCAGAAGTAGCCTAATGATAATAATAATACGATCGATTTGAATGGCGCTTTTTATGTACCCCAAAGACGCGTTAGAGATCAAACGTGTAAACATATGTGACGATATGGTGGGGAGGTGTTGTAGTAGAGAAAAATGAGACTCATATGCTATCACCCTAATTTCATAGCACCCTCAGTAAAACGCCGAGCACCCCCATAGCACCACCAGAAAAAAATCTCTGGCGCCGCCACTGCTCGTGCTTCACACACTGAATTGCTCCATTTTTTGTTTACCAGATAAAAAAGTCAGTGTACTTACACAAAATATACAACACAACAGTATGGTCTTAAGAAATATACAGCAGGGAATAATGAATACAGGTGAAACAGTTTATGTGAACTGTAAACACAACACATAGGGCAAAGTGAAGAGTGCAGGAAGTGCAGAGAAACATATTAAATGGTAAAAAAGTAAATGACGTAAGAGGGAGAAGAGAAATCTGTGTGTGTGCATGTGCGTGTGTGAAAAAGTGTGCGCGCTTCACTGATAACAAGAACCTAGAGTCTTTAACACAGGAGCATTGCACAGTCACAGTCACAGTCACCAGACTTTACCTCTGTGTTTTGCCCGTGTTGGACATTATCTTCAGGGTTTCAGTTCTTTGTGCTTTGGAATCCCGTTATTTGTGTTACTCGAGCGACTGCTTCTATTTTGGGACTGTTTCTCGAATGTGTGGGCGTGTCATTCAGTCTCTCGCTGCAACCGGTTCATCTTGGGGCATCCAGGTCCATCGAACTGTTTGTATCCTTAATCGCAATTTTCGCTCGGCGTTTGACCGGTTTTGCGCTAGACGGTTGACTATTTGTGGACCAACAAGGCATTAAAGAGGAAAGGTACGCGATTAATATGAGTGCAGTGATGGTATGCAAGTGTCTGAATATATTTAAGAAGACTGCGTTTGGAGTAAAAGGCTAACTTGAATTGTGCGATGAGTTAGCACGTTTCAGTGAATAGTAGTGACGCAGGCTGATTTACAAAAACGTTAACCGTTCAAAGTTAATGCTGACATCCAACATGGTTACCTTGTCTTGCAGGCTGTAACGTGTTTGTGGTAAAAAGCAACGCAAATGAGTATCCATGAAGTCGGTAAAAATGCGATGTAAGCTGCAATGATTTCTCATCTCATGCATCTAGGTTCCCTGTAGGGAAAGCTTCTACTCATTTTGAAAACATAGCTAGCATGACCAGGCATAATTTTTAGGCGTACAATATTCCCCTACTATTCACTTTCACTGCTTTTCTTCTTTTTAAAAGGACTGTCGGACAGCATCATGTGGATCTTGATCCTCATACCATGTTAGTATCTGCCAATGAAATACATAATGCATTAGTCATGTAAAAACATGTATTGCAGTAATAATAATAAATGACCCCAAATACAACCATGTTTCCACTCTCAGCTTTGCTTGCAGAGCCCTCGACCTCAACCTCACTAGATTTAACACAAGCAAAAGGCGTGTTCAACACCACTGTGAAGTTGCCTTGTGAAAAGCCGTGTCATGGTGTTGTGAAATGGGAGAAGGTGAGACCTCCTCCCTCCCAAGTGATTGCTCACTGTGCAGACGGTACCTGTGCTAATTTTGGGAACAAAGCCACAGTCGGTCTCTCTGGGAACATCTTCCTCTTGCTCCCTCAAGCAGCACTCACTGATGAGGGAGGGTATGAAGGCCACTGTGATGATAATGTAATTTGTGACGTCACACTGGAGCTTTCAGGTAAGTCAGACCTATCTACAATCTGTATATTTTCTCATGTAAAATACTACGCATCGTCAAACACTCTTACGGAGCACATTTTTGAGAAAAAAATCCAGTGGGTGAATATATACAGCCGCGGAAAAAATTAAGAGACCACTTCAAAATTATCAGTTTCTCTGGTTTTACTATTTATTGGTATGTGTTAAAGTAAAATGTACATTTTAGTTTTATTCTATAACCTACTGGCAACATTCCTACCAAATTTCAAATAAAAATATTGTCATTTAGATCATTTATTTGCAGAAAAATGACAATTGGTCAAAATAGCAAAAAAGATGCAGTGTCTTCAGATCTCGAATAATGCAAAGAAAACAAGCTCATATTCATTTTTAAACTACACAATACTAATGCTTACACTTAGGAAGAGTTCAGAAATCAATATTTGGTGGAATAACCTTGATTTAAAATCACAACTTTCATGTGTCTTGGCATGCTCTCCACCAGTCTTTCACATTGCCGTTGGGTGACTTTATGCTACTCCTGGCGCAAGAATTCAAGCAGCTCGGCTTCTTTTCATGGCTTTTGACCATCCATCTTCCTCTTGATCACATTTCAGAGGTTTTTTTATGGGATTCAGGTCTCGAAATTGGGCTGGCCATGACAGGGTCCTGATCTGGTGGTACTCCATCCACACCTTTACTGGCCTGGCTGTGTGGCATGGAGCATTGCCCTGCTTGAAAAAACATTTCTCAGAGTTGGGGAACATTGTCAGAGCAAAAGGAAGCAAGTTTTTCTTCCGGGACAACGTTGTACTTTGCCTGGCTGAGGTTTGTAAAAGACCATAAGGGTTGAAAAAGCGGACTGGAGGTTCTTCTAAGTTCGTCTTCTCTGATGAGTCCGATTTCACAGTAGGTGCAAGACTCTCTGGCTTGTAGGCCTCTCCAGGTCTCCGTCTAACCATCAGACGACCATGTGTTGGGCAAAGCTGAAAATTGGACTCATCAGAGAAGACGAACTAGAAGACCCTCCAGTCCGCTTTTTTCAATCCTTATGGTCTTTTACAAACCTCTGCCAGGCAAAGTACAACGTTGTCCCGGAAGAAAAACTTGCTTCCTTTAGCTCTGACAATGTTCCCCAACTCTGAGAAATGTTTTTTCCAGCAGGGCAATGCTCCATGCCACACAGCCAGGCCAGTAAAGGTGTGGATGGAGTACCACCAGATCAGGACCCTGTCATGGCCAGCCCAATTTCGAGACCTGAATCCCATAAAAAACCTCTGAAATGTGATCAAGAGGAAGATGGATGGTCACAAGCCACGAAAAGAAGCCGAGCTGCTTGAATTCTTGCGCCAGGAGTAGCATAAAGTCACCCAACGGCAATGTGAAAGACTGGTGGAGAGCATGCCAAGACACATGAACGTTGTGATTTTAAATCAAGGTTATTCCACCAAATATTGATTTTTGAACTCTTCCTAAGTGTAAGCATTAGTATTGTGTAGTTTAAAAATGAATATGAGCTTGTTTTCTTTGCATTATTCGAGATCTGAAGACACTGCATCTTTTTTGCTATTTTGACCAATTGTCATTTTTCTGCAAATAAATGATCTAAATGACAATATTTTTATTTGAAATTTGGTAGGAATGTTGCCAGTAGGTTATACAATAAAACAAAAATGTACATTTTACTTTAACACATACCAATAAATAGTAAAACCAGAGAAACTGATAATTTTGAAGTGGTCTCTTAATTTTTTCCGCGGCTGTATATTGTGCATATACTGTATAACTGAAAAAAAAACATTCATCCCACCCACCTTTCAGCTCATCACAGCACTGCGGAGGTCCATAAAGGTGATGCTCTGTCCATTGGTCTTCTAAGTTCAGAGCCAGTGAGAGTGATGTTCCGTAAGGCCAGTCACTCCACTGATGACTTGGTGTGTGTCGTAGAGGGAGCTGTGCCCTTATGCGTTAGAAAATACAGCTGGAGATGTTTTGTCCACGACTACACTGTGACATTTACTAACATGACTGAAACCGATGAGGGAGTTTTCACTGTGAGAGACAGCAACACCATGCGAAGGCTCAGAATCGTGAAGCTTACCATCAAAGATGGGTGTAAGTACTCCCTGGATTTCTGTTACCTAACTGCATTAATGCACAGGAAAAGAGATATACTGTTTTCTCTCTCTCTCTCTTTCTCACTCTCTCTCACTCTCTCTCTCTCTCAGTACAAAATAAGATGAATGAAGATGTTGGTACTTTTAAGGACAACGTAAATGTGCCTGTCAAAGGTATATTTTCTTTTATGCATAGTCACTGCAGTTGTCTGTAGGGATGTGCATATTTTTTTTACCTAACTTAATAATTTTTTTACATATCCGACAGTGTCTGGTATTAGTTATTTGTTGGAGGGTTTGAAGAGAATGGAAGGCTAAAGTAAATGGAAATTAAATCAGCAAAAGAGTATTACATTATTTGTGTTGTGTGTGTTGATGGTATAAGTGTGCATACCATCTCACTCCAGAAAATAAACAATGTAATTCGTCTGTTTCTTTCCTAGTGCGCTGGTCTTGACCTACTTCCCTCTCCTGACATGTTTTTCCTTTTCCACAGACACTTGGCAGTTCTCCATTCCGTGGGAAATCGCTCTGTTTATCGGGGGATTCATCTTGAACCTATTCCTCTGGAAAATCCTAGCATTTGGCAAGAGAACATATAGTAGGATGAGAGGCACATTCTCTACTCCTCCACAACCGGAAGAGACACTTGGTAAGTTGCTTGGTAGATTATCTTTCAGTGGTAAATATGGATGCAGTGAGATAGATTTTCCTTCCAGTAATAATGTTTTGGGTTTATCTTCATACATTATCCACACAGGGCTAGCCCCGTGTACAGGAACCAATAGATCGACATTCCAAACGATGAGACCAGAAGAATCAGCGCTGGGCCCTAGACCTGTTCAAACAAAGGATGTCGTCCACAAATTGCAGTGATGTGCATCAGGACCATTTAAAGGATGTTGTCCACACATTGCAGTGATGTGCATTGGGACCATTAAAAGGATGTTGTCCACACATTGCAGTGATGTGCATCAGGACCATTTAAAGGATCTTGTCCACACATTGCAGTGATGTGCATTGGGACCATTAAAAGGATGTTGTCCACACATTGCAGTGATGTGCATCAGGACCATTTAAAGGATCTTGTCCACACATTGCAATGATGTGCATCGGGACCATTTAACCCTTTGATGCCAGCCCCTTAAATGACCGATTTGGGGCGCTTTCAGTTAAAACAGTGACGTAAGAACACTTTGTAATATATGTTAATGTGTGATGTCTCATTTTAAAGCTAATTTCATTATTCAATGGAATTTCAATTTATGCAAATGTTGTATGTGCAATTCAATACAATATATACAATACACCACACTATAGTACAGTATTATGTGAAAATATGATAAAAAGTAAACAATGAATGAACTGGTAAAGGAAAGCTTTGACTTTTCTCAGCTGATCATTTCCATCCTCAGCACTGGGGTCCACTACATGTAACATGGCCATCAGGGCCTTAAACCGCTCCTGTGACATAGTGGACCTCGCCCAAAGCACATGGTACAGGGTGTTCATGCTCCAGTACCGATGGAAAGAGCTAACATCCACCAGACCACTATAAAGGATTAGGGAAATCATTTTTTAGATTATTTCCAGAGCTTGTTTCAGTCCATGCCCCAGTCTTGTCAACATATGACTGCTTGTCCTCAACGACACCACATGCATATGAGTTAGTCGGGGTACAAATGGCTAAGAGGATATACACAGAAAAAAAGAACGGAGCACGTGTCATAGTCCCCCTAAGGACCAGTGTCACTAAATAAATGCAAGCAGATCTTCTTGGTGAGAAATCTGGTAGCTGATTTGGGTTATCCAGGTCATCATCAGCTGCTGATTCTGTACTGGTCCAACTCTCATGCTGTGTTCTGTCTGCTGATTGTGTACTGGTCCAACTCTCCTGCTGTGTTCTGTCTGCTGATTCTGTTCTGGTCCAACTCTCCTGGCTTGTCGGCCTCTTGCCCCTTTAACCTTTTGGTCTCACACCTCTACCTCTCGCTGGTCTTGGGTTGGCTGGCAGATTTCCGAAGCACCCTCATCGCTGCTCTCCTCGTGGCTAATATCGCCAGTACCTAAGCAGAAAATCAATTGATCAGAAAAAGAGCCAGTTCATTTTCTATTCTTGTTTTACACACATATATATATTATTGTACAGATGTGAATTTACAAGCACACAAAACCTTGATGTCTCAAATCAACAACGAAATATTGACAGAACTACACTAAAACTATAAGTAACCGTCGAAATTGTTCATGAATTAGGTTAGAACAATATCTTGAAAGGAAAATAAATACTCCTTGCTTTGCATGCTAGTTAATAATATGTGTAGTGTGTGTAAGATGTGAACATATTGTAAATGTATGGTTTTGGGTTTATTTGGGAACTTGGTGGTGGGCTTAGGCGTATATTAATTATGTATTTGTTAGGACTAATGTGGGGAGGGTTACCCCACTGAAATGGTTGGGTCCAATTGGGCTGATTGGGTCAATGAGCCCAATGAGCAGTATTATTTAAATAGTGCCTCATTCCTTCAGAGGGGGTGGAAGAGAAGGAGTACTTACCTGATGTCAGTTGAAGTGATCACACTGAATAATGTTTGACTAGTTGACTAGTTTTGAGTACCGATTTATGTTTGTTTGTTTTGTATATGTTTGGGGCTGAGGGAGAAATTCTACCTGTAAAATAAATACTTGTATAATTTTTTGATCTTATATTTTTCTATATTTCCTTTGTAAGGTACTTAACTGTTTTAATCTCTCATGTACGGTATCTATGTTCTTTTATCTGCTCATTTGTAATGCACTTTTGCCAATGTGAATACATTGTGCTATAGATTAACTTCCCTTTTCCTTGCACTGCTCTTTGATGTGGTCAATTTCAAGCAATCTTACTGATTTTTATGTTTAAGTTTTGCTTTGTATTTTACCCAGTGAGTCTTTGAGAAATGTACTTTAAAATTAATGTTTAATAATTTGTTAAACATAAGTTGAAGGAGATGATTTGCTAAAAATATGTTGAAGAAGCCTCAGACTTAGTTAATTTACAGCTCCAATTGGTATGCTGTTGAAGAGAGTGGATGACCTGTGTACTAAGTATTGTTTTTGAGAAATATATCCTTTTCCTGTTCAGAAGGTTGCCTTTCCCAGCGGTGTCCAGCTGTGAACCCCCGTTGTGCAGGCCACGCATTCACGATCATTTAGTATTCTTGCCGTGCGTCCATCAGAGCCACAGCATTAAATTCGTCATTTTAACAGTTACATCAAGGCTTTTCAAGGCAATCATGATCTATGTCATGCTTGTGTGTGTGTGTGTGTGTGTGTAAATAAATAAACATATTTATTGGGAATTTGGCATCTTTCTGTTCTGACCGGACAACCTGTGGCAATTGGCACCTAACAGAACATCCCTTCACTTCACACAAGTCATAATCAGAGTACAGAGTACACTTTGTGTACACACATTCAATTCAATTAGATTCATTTTTATTTATATAGTTCTCTATATGGTCTCAAGGCGCTTCAAATAAAGTTCAGACTTCAATGATGTAGTCACCAGTGCACAGTACAAATGTCTAGTTGCTTACTGTGACCAATAATGATTGTCAGTTTTATTATACAGATGTGTATGGAATTTACCATAAAAAAAAAGATATTTGAGCAATTAATAGTTCATGCCCCTCTCAGGTGGACAGTGACCTGGAAAGGTTTGGCTGCTTGTGTGCCGCCAAAGACCATGCTGTAGTCAGGAACACCCATTTCCTCGGGCCAGACCAATCGGAAGCGGCGCAGCAACGTGACCAGGATGAGAAAGAGTTCCATGCGAGCAAGCCCCTCCCCGAGACACATACGAGAACCTGTGTGAAGAACCAGAAGACATACTGCTGTAAACGCCATAGGATTCACAACAACTTCACATACTAATTTAACCCAATGATATACTGCTGTAAACACCATTGTACTACTTATAATGACTAAACACCTAAAAGTACATTTTATAACAGGGGTGGAAAACAGGTTTAAAACAATGGAATTAATTGTTCAAAACCGCACAAGTATACACCTGAGTCAAATCCAATGCATTCTGGAAGCCATGTTAGTGAGAAGTACCTGTAGAGAAGGGCATGAAGGCGTCAGGCTTGACAAACTCTCCCCTCTCGTTCAGGAAGTTATCGGGGTTGAAGTCATGTGGGGACTTCCACTGGCCTTCCTCACGTAGCGCTGAGGACAGATAAGGGATGATCATCGTGCCCTAGAGATGGAGAGAGAGAGAGAGAGACATGAAAAAAGGATCTACTGAGTGGGATGAAAGAGATGCAATGGCTACACATGAGCCCAATGATCACATACTGTAGGTAGTAATGTATTCAAGGCAACTAGTTTGCCAGACCATCCTTGTGATGATGCTGGACCAGCATGCACCACCCTTTAGTTACGCGGATAGGGCTAGGTTTCCAAGGACCTCTGATGTGTCATGTGACCTCTTATCTGTCATGTGACCTCTCATGTGTCATATGACCTCTCATGTCTTATGTGTCTACTGCCCAATCACACCCACCTATTGCAGCCAGTGTTCTACTGCATACCTACTGTGGTGGCAGCATCCCATGTATGCCAATATAATGTAGGTCTGTATGTCCATCTGCCCCATGTATGTTAATATAATGGAAGTCTGATGTCTATCTGCCCCATGTATGTTAATATAATGAAAGTCTGATATACTTTTGCCTGCCTCTCCCCCTAAACCCCCCCCCCCCTTAAGCAGATGGGTTGCTTTGCCACCGTTGCCTTGTGCTTGCTCTACAGGGTTCAAGTCTCTGACTCCTTACAGCACTTTGAGACAATGCCTATTGTTAATGGCGCTAATATCAATTCATACAATTCGAAAAATCAATTTTAAACAGTGAGCATTACTTTGGGAATGCTGTAGCCCTGGGCGTGTGTGTCCGTGGTGGTGGTGTGGATCATGCTGAGGGGAACAGTATCTGCCACTCTCTGGGCCTCGTGGATCACAGCCTGGACGTAGGGCATGGCCTGCCGGTCCTCAAACAACACCTGTTCACGAGAGCCCAACACTTCATCTATCTCCTGGTAGCAGCGTTCTGAGTGCACACACACAAACACACACACACACACACACGCGCGAACACATACAAACACACACGTGAACTAACACACACACACACCCACATGCACGCACACACACACACACACACACACACACACACACACACACACACACACACACACACACACACACACACCACACACACACACACACACACACACACCCACGCACACACGCACACACGCACCCACGCACGCACGCACGCACATACACAAACACACACACAATCAGCATACCCACTACACATTTCTTAACAAAACAACCACGTATTTGTTTAATAGTGAGTTTGACCTTGTACCCTGTATGTGAGGATGGGTCATGAGGTAGAGTGTTGCTGTCCTCAGGGTGTTAGAGGTGGTGTCAGTTCCAGCAATCAGGAGGTCAAAGCAGACGGCCACCAGCTGACTGTCTTCAAAGGAGGTGCCTTTATCTGCCCTCTAAACACACACAAAAACACACACACACACACACACACACACACACACACACAGGGACAGGTTGCCAGGCAGGTCTTTTACTATGGATATAAAGTAGATGTGTTTAACTGTATAATTTAAAACAGACACTGTGCACACTTTCCTTTCTCATTTCTC
>NC_137922.1:46087810-46122810 GCF_963457725.1 Sprattus sprattus | reverse complement strand
GGTTCAAAAAGTCAAAACATAAAAGATGCAAAAAGTCAGAGTCCAAAAGGTAACACACAAAAGATCCAAAAACAAAGCAGGCAGAGCAAAAGAGAAAAAATACAAAAACCAAGAACTTATCTCACACCGGCAGATAATCAGGGAAGGTGGAAGAGTTAAACTCTAGAATCACGGACAGACAGACAGAGTCTTTCATACAGACTTTAAGTGACGATCAGACATGGAACACTGGGGAGACTGAACTTAAATACTAGAAGGGAGACATTCAATTGGTGGGAAACAAACAGGGGACAGGAGAAACTAATTAAGACAATGAGTGGACTGATTAACGGACGACAGGTGTGGTTATTGGTGACAGGGAATCCAGGAAGTGACAGAGGGCAGGTGGGGGCGGAGTCTTAGGACAAAACAGAAAACACATGGCATAACAAAAACACAAAGAGCACATGTAAAAACAAATGCAGGGAAACACATGGAGAACACACACAAGAAACACGAGACAAAACAGGCAAACACAAAATGGACCGAGCAGGATCCTGACAGTACCCCCTCCCTAAGGGCCGGATTCCAGACGGCCTTTGCAAAACCTGAAAGAGTCCGCGTAGGGTGGGTGGAGGGGGTCAAGGGCAAGGCAGGTGGGCAGAAAGCTGGACACAGACCACGGGTCAGGAAGCTAGCCGGGTGGACGACCGAAGAGCCTGGTGGATGACCGGGTCGGTGGACAATCATGGGCAGAGTGTCTGGCGGCCGACCGGACGAGCGGCCAAACAGGGGCAGAGTGTCTGGTGGCCGGCCGGATGAGGACCCAAACAGGGGCAGAGTATCTGGTGGCCGGCTGGATGAGGACCCAAACAGGGGCAGAGTATCTGGTGGCCACCCGGATGGGGACCCAAACAGGGGCAGAGTATCTGGTGGCCGGCCGGATGAGTGGTCAGACAGGGGCAGAGTCTTTGGCAGTTGGCCGGGTGGACGCCCCGAATGAGGCAGGCGACTGGGAGCCTTGTTGGGGGCGAGGAGGTCACAACACGCCTCCTCGACCAGGATAGGAACACCTGGGACAGGGGCGCCTGGGGTGCTCGGGACAGGAGCGCTCGGGACAGGGGCAGGAGAACCTGGGACAGGGACACAGGTGCCTGGGATAGGGACACCTGGGACAAGGACAAGAGAACCTGGGACAGGGGCACAGGAGACATGGGCACTCGAGACAGGGGCACAGGAGACATGGGCACTCGAGACAGGGGCACAGGAGACATGGGCACTCGAGACAGGGGCACTCGAGACATGGGCACTCGAGACATGGGCACAGGAGACAGGGGCAGTCAGGGCACTGGAGACAGGGGCAGTCAGGGCACTGGAGACAGGGGCAGTCAGGGCACTGGAGACAGGGGCAGTCAGGGCACTGGAGACAGGGGCAGTCAGGGCACTGGAGACAGGGGCAGTCAGGGCACTGGAGACAGGGGCAGTCAGGGCACTGGAGACAGGGGCAGTCAGGGCACTGGAGACAGGGGCAGTCAGGGCACTGGAGACAGGGGCAGCCGGGACGCTGCGGACAGGGGCAGCCGGGACGCTGCGGACAGGGGCAGCCGGGACGCTGCGGACAGGGGCAGCCGGGACGCTGCGGACAGGGGCAGCCGGGACACTGCGGACAGGGGCAGTCGGGACACTGCGGACAGGGGCAGTCGGGACACTGCGGACAGGGGCAGTCGGGACACTGCGGACAGGGGCAGTCGGGACACTGCGGACAGGGGCAGTCGGGACACTGCGGACAGGGGCAGTCGGGACACTGCGGACAGGGGCAGTCGGGACACTGCGGACAGGGGCAGTCGGGACACTGCGGACAGGGGCAGTCGGGACACTGCGGACAGGGGCAGTCGGGACACTGCGGACAGGGGCAGTCGGGACACTGCGGACAGGGGCAGTCGGGACACTGCGGACAGGGGCAGTCGGGACACTGCGGACAGGGGCAGTCGGGACACTGCGGACAGGGGCAGTCGGGACACTGCGGACAGGGGCAGTCGGGACACTGCGGACAGGGGCAGTCGGGACACTGCGGACAGGGGCAGTCGGGACACTGCGGACAGGGGCATGGAATGACTCTGGGGCTAGAGCAAAAGCTCTGCGAGGTGCAGGGGTAGGCCGGGTTGCTGGAGCTGACGCTGGAGCTAGAGCCCTGCGAGGTGCAGGGGTAGGCCGGGTTGCTGGAGCTGGAGATGCCTGGGCAGAAGCAGGAGTGGCTGCAGTGGATGCAGGAGGAGCAGCTGCAGGAGACGCAGCAGCAGGGGTAGCAGCTGCGGGGGCAGCAGCAGCAGGAGCTGTAGGAGAGCGGAATGGCTCAGGGGCTGAAGTCCGACGAGGCGCAGGAGTCAGCCGGGCATCTGGGGCCCGAAGAGGTGCAGGGGTCAGCCGGGGAGCCGGAGCTCGAAGAGGTGCAGGGTTAAGCCGGGAAGCTGGAGCTCGAAGAGGTGCAGGGGTCAGCCGGGGAGCTGGAGCTCGAAGAGGTGCAGGGGTCAGCCGGGGAGCTGGAGCTCGAAGAGGTGCAGGGTTCAGCCGGGAAGCTGGAGCTCGAAGAGGTGCAGGGGTCAGCCGGGGAGCTGGAGCTCGAGGAGGTGCAGGGGTCAGCCGGGAAGCTGGAGCTTGAAGAGGTGCAGGAGTCAGCTGGGGGGCGGACGCTGGACGAGGAGCAGGGGTTAACTGGGGAGCTGGAGCAGGAGTCGTGTCCGCCATTTCCAGCTCATCGGTGTAGATGAAGTGCTGATCACGCATGAAATAACCCCCACCGATCCACCCACCGGGCTCACAGTGGAGTGTTGGAACGGGGATCCGGCAGGGTGCTGGCACTGGCCCTGGTGTGAGAGGTGCAGGAGGTGCTGGAGATGGAGTCTTAGGTGCGGGAGCAACGGGGGCGACGGCGGTCATCTGAGCAGGGGCGGAAGCTGTGTCCATCTCTTCCTCCTCATCCGAGTCATCCTCAGAGTCATAGGCCTCCCAGTCATCAGCACTGGCTGGCTTCTCAAAAAAGCGGTCCCCCAATATAAAGCCCCCATCGATCCACTCGCTGACATCCTCCTCAATATCATAAGGGGGTGCTGGAAGCGGAGGGGACGAGAACAGAGGTGGCGTTCTGAATGGGGTTGGACGGATGGCCAACCGACTACCCGCAAACAGAGCGTCTCGGCAGGGTCCGGGTTCAGGAACTGGTTGTGGCGAGACCAGAGGTGGTGTTCTGAACGGGGTTGGCCGGATAGCCAACCGACTACCCTCAAACAGAGAGTCTCGGCTGGGTCCGGGTTCGGGCTCAATGACGCCACTCTCAGACCACTCATCCTCTGAGAACTCGTCATCAGTAACCCAGTCCTCTCCACTCGCTGACTCACCGTCCCAAAATATCTCCCACGGGAGCAGATGTATGGCCTCATTAGCTTTAAAATCAAACGACGTACAATACGGGTCAAACTGTGTTTGTCTGTTCTCCATCAGGTTTGGGTCCGCTGGGTCCATCTTGGTCTGATCGTACTGTTAGGTTCCGTAGGGAGGGAAAAGAGACCCAATAGCAGACCCAAATTGCTGGCAAAACTTGTGTTTATTTGTCCACAAACAGGTTTCCAAAAAGGGTTCAAAAAGTCAAAACATAAAAGATGCAAAAAGTCAGAGTCCAAAAGGTAACACACAAAAGATCCAAAAACAAAGCAGGCAGAGCAAAAGAGAAAAAATACAAAAACCAAGAACTTATCTCACACCGGCAGATAATCAGGGAAGGTGGAAGAGTTAAACTCTAGAATCACGGACAGACAGACAGAGTCTTTCATACAGACTTTAAGTGACGATCAGACATGGAACACTGGGGAGACTGAACTTAAATACTAGAAGGGAGACATTCAATTGGTGGGAAACAAACAGGGGACAGGAGAAACTAATTAAGACAATGAGTGGACTGATTAACGGACGACAGGTGTGGTTATTGGTGACAGGGAATCCAGGAAGTGACAGAGGGCAGGTGGGGGCGGAGTCTTAGGACAAAACAGAAAACACATGGCATAACAAAAACACAAAGAGCACATGTAAAAACAAATGCAGGGAAACACATGGAGAACACACACAAGAAACACGAGACAAAACAGGCAAACACAAAATGGACCGAGCAGGATCCTGACACAAAATCACAGACCTTGAACTGTATATTGCTGTAGTTCAGTGGAGTTCATTCACTATAATAAACTCTGTTGAACTTCTTGTGAGGCAGTTGTTTGTTTTCTAAAAATGTAGACTGATACGGTTTGGTGTACTGTACATGGTTTTAAACATTTTACCGCAACAGTATATAGCTGCAGGTTCCCCCAGCTCAGTACAGGTCTGTCAGCTCCCTTCCAGAACCTTTTCTTCTATGGGGCGCCAAGTGGATCAGACCAAAAACCCTAGTTTTAAGAGCATAAATGGCTGGAAAAGCATTGCACAAAAACAATTCTTCCAATAATAATATCATCAAAGCTTGTTTCATTGAATTAAACTCAACTGAACTACAGCAATATACAGTTGATCAAACCATATCAGATTTGTGCCCAGATAACATATGCTCCGACTGTCTGACAAGAAGGTCGACAGAGTTTGTTTGCGATAATGAACTCCTCTGAACCAAAACAGAGCAAAGTGCTGCTCTCCGAATTACACAACATGACCTACAGCAATATACACACATCAAACCAGATTTGTGCCCAGAAAACATATGGTCCGACTGCTCAATAGAGCAAAGTGCTGCTCTCCGAATTACACAACATGGGACTGCTCAACAAATCACACAAGACCAAAAGAACTCAAAGCACTGCAAAATAAAACCACAAAATTGTGTGTAGTATGTTTGAGTTGTCTCGCTTTGAGATAAAGAAATGCACTGGATTTGAGTATTAAAGACAGTGTTTGTGATTCTGGCGAAAGGTTGTTGATATTTGAGATTAACAGCCAATCAAATTACACCCCTCTCTACCATGCCCCTGAGGCAACGTGTTGATTGGCTGGGCTAGTATATGGTTCTGACAACAGAGGTTATTAACAATATGATATAAAGTTGCTATAGATAACCGTTGCTATAGTTACAATTACACCTGTACCAGGTATTGAAGACTTGCTGAGTCATTGATATTTATTTTGCACCTCCCCTCCCCTTTCTCTCTCCTCATGGGAGGAAGGGTGTGTGACTTTATTACACAGCAGCTGTTAAATACAGCGAATGGATTGACAGATAGACAGACTGACTACACACACACACTCAGTCACCATGCTGAGCTCTCTGCTCTTGTTGTGCTCTGGAGTCTTCTTCCTCTTCCTCTTCCTCTTCAGGGTGAGAAGACCGAAGAACTTTCCTCCTGGACCCACAGCACTTCCTCTGCTGGGTAACTTACTGGAGCTCAGCCCACAGGACCCACTACAGAGTTTCAAGAAGGTAGCAGCACCCACACACACACACACACACACACACACACACACACACACACACACACACACACACACACACACACACACACACACACACACACACACACACACACACACACAGAAAACCCACAACAGAGTAACAGGTAAAGACATTATCAAGCACAATTCAAAATGGCTTAAACCCTTCCAAGCAAAACAGTACAGCTGCCACTGCTAAAAGGCTTGCTAGCATGCTAACCCGTGGTTTCAGTGGTAGAGGTAGAAAGGGCTTGGGTGGTACGAGCTACTTGGAAGGTGTGTTTATTTGTCTTTAATATGACCATATACATTGACATATAATTTCAAGATGATACCAGTACTAGTAGCCTTTAAATGCTGCTTCAAAAGATGGCAAATTATGAAAAAGTTGCGAGAAATTGGCAAAAAGTGTCTCTTTAAGCGTATTTAGTAGAAATTATCTGTAAATTAGTGCAGAATAGTATACTGTACTACATACTGTAATATACACATTTGTATCCTATATTTAAAACATACCACCAGTAGAATACTCCAGGCAAGTTGTACATTAAAAACGTACCTCTGATACCTTCAACAACAGTAACAGTGGTTTGTTTTCAATATACCTCAATATACCTCTGCTTCTCATGTGCTGTGGCTCACGTGTGTGTGTGTGTGTGTGTGTGTGTGTGTGTGTGTGTATGTGTGTAGTTAGCAGAGCGCTATGGTCCTGTCTACAGTCTCTACTTTGGTCCTCGTCCTGTAGTGGTGTTGGCCAATCAGCAAGTCATCAGAGAAGCACTGGTCACTGGAGCCACAGAGTTTTCTGGACGACCAGATCACATGTTGATATCTCATATCACCCAATGCAAAGGTAAAACGACAAAGACACAGACACAGACGCATACACACTCACTAAGTGTTGTTGTGTGTCTTCCATTAGATTTATGTTTGGTTGTGACTGCTGTATGCACACATATTTATTGGCCTTCTGTGTTCCAGATTTACATCAGTCTTTAAATAGTTTGGTGTTTGTGCATCATGATTTAACACATGCTGTGTTTCAGGTGTGATTCTTGCAGATTACGGTCCAAAGTGGCAAGAGCACCGGCGCTTTGCCCTGACCACGCTGCGTAACTTTGGGATGGGGAAGCGCACCATGGAGGAGAAGATTCTGGAAGAGACCCGACACATTTGCGCCGAGCTGGAAAAACATGCAGGTACCACAGCTTACTTTTGGATGGGATGCTATGCATCTTTTGTCCATTAGGGTGCAGTATAATGCTAAATGTTTTCTGGTGCATGTTTGTAGTGATACATTTACATGTAATTATTTAGCAGACGCTTTTATCCAAAGCGCCTTAGAAGGGAAAGGACAGTCAAGCTACGAGCAATAGAAATCTGTTGTAACAATAAATACTACTTTACATAAGAAATAGAATAACGAAATTAAAAAGAAAAGAAAAAGAATTGCAGGATGTAACTGCTGTAAGTGCAAGTTAAGTACTAGTCGAAGTGCCAGTAGTTGCACAGAGGGCAGTGCCAAACAACGCTCACTAAAAGAGCGCAGCATCCTGGGTAAAACATTTGCCCTTATAAGAGCATTTAGGTTCGTGGGAGCAGAACCAGCAATCACTCTGTAGGCAAGCATAAGTGACTTGAACTTAATGCAAGCAGCTACAGGCAGCCATGAGTAGCGGGGTGACGTGTGCCCTCTTCGGTTGGTTGAACACTATACGCGCACCGCGTTCTGGATCACCTGTAGTGGTTTCACCACCCAAGCCCGTTAGGAGGGCGTTGCAGTAGACAAGGCGGGAACTCACCAAGGATTGCACCAGCAGCTGGGTGGCATACTGGGTTAGGTACGGCCTGATTGTGCGGATGTTGAATAGCGCAAAGCGGAAACCTGGAGACAGAGGCGATTTTTGTGCGTCAAAGTCAGTAGGTCATCAATAATCTCTCTCTTTCTCATTCCTTCTCTCTCTCCCTCTCTTAGGGAGGTCCACAGACCCCCAGTATATCTTCCACTATGCTGCCTCTGACATCATCTGTTCGGTTATTTTTGGCTCTCGATTTGACTACAATGATGCTTACTTCAAGGAACTTATTGTCATGATTGTGGAATTTAATAAATTAGTCCTTGACCCTTGGGCAATGGTATCTTTCATACTTATATGTATATATATTGATAATATTTTTATATTGATATTTGTTCTGTAAATAGCAGAAATGTGTTCATTGTTTGCTTTAACTTTTTTGAAAATCAAAAAAGGTTAATACCACTACATAATCTTATCTTGATAATTGACGAATTTAAAGAAGCAGTCCGGATCAATTGCTATTCGCTAACGATATGCTAGCGGCTCAAACTAATGAAATCTCTTGAAATGTGCTGACTTTGACATTATGACAAACTAGTTACTCAACAACTGTCCTAACACAGTCACACATCAAGCAAGTGCAACACAAGACAAAGCAAGACGGCAAATAAGCTACTTACTAGTTCGGCAGACAGTAGAAAGCGGGCGGTGTCAGGCAATCCTACATTTAGCAGTTATATGCCTATGGACCCTAGCCTGACGATGTCATACTCATAATTCTAGTCAGAATATGAGTCTGATACTGACCCATTGGGCTGTGATTATGGGGCGTGTTTCAACGAACCAGGCAGAAAAAATGTCTCTTCGCTCAATTGGATACCAAGAACCAATCAGAGCAACTTAGTATGACCATCTGATACATTAAAAAACTCTAACCTGATCCCGTAGGAAGGACGGCACATTTTTTTTTTCGATCAACAAATGCCTTGATCGCGTTTCTCTCTTCCTCTTTCAAAATGAATGCGCTGTCAATATCTGTTGAGATAATGCCTGCTCATGTTACTTATTAGCAGCAAGGCTAGCTAGCTACTATGTGTTTCAATGGATTTTTGGTGTAAGCGTTAGCAATGACCGAACAATAATGGTCTAGAGCGCTTCAGTTAAGACATACAATCCTCGGCAACATTTGTGGTGCACATACACAACTAACCGAGTCAATGTAGACATAAAAAAAAGTCGTGTAGATAGCATAATTTACATAAAATATGTCACACTAACAAGCTCCCGATACACCGCCATCTTGGGAGGATTTCGAATCTACCGCTTGATCATCTGTCCATCATCGTATAAAGCCCGCCCTGACAATTTTATTGGTACGGCATTATCCGACCGATGATACTCTCTCCAAACTAGCTCAAAGCCAGACCGAATCTCCCAGACCAAAAATGTTGTGGGCGGGGTTCGGGCTGGTATCCAGGCTATATGGACCCTGGTATGGCAATGGCACGGAGGCGATTCTCCATATTAAAAGTCATTGTAGCGCCCCAATTTTTTTCAAGCTGTTATTTTAAGGTAAAACTGCTTATCCTAACCCTAATCCTGAAGTATAATTGTTGCATACTGTTACTTTAAAAGTTTCTTTCATTTCAAATTTAAAGTAATTAACAGTTTTGACATGTTGCCACTTCTTCCCTCTTGATACAGATCTATGAAATTGCTCCATTCATGAGGCGATTCCCTCTGCCGTTCAATCAAGCTTTTTACTTAAACAGACGCATCAAAAGTCACATATTCAAAGTGGTTATTGAACACAAGGACTCATGGGTTTCAGGCCAGCCTAGAGACCTCATCGACTGCTATATCGACGAGATGGAGAAAGTGAGTGTGTGGGACAGAATTAGTTAGCAAATGAGAATATGAATATGCCATGCTGAACGTCCTAGTAAAAGCTGTGTCTGTGTGTGTATTGATGTGTTTGTGTGTGTGTGTGTGTGTGTGTGTGTGTGCGCGCTTTAGAGGGCAGATAAAGGCACCTCCTTTGACGACAGTCAGCTGGTGGCCGTCTTGTTTGACCTCCTGCTTGCAGGGACAGACACCACCTCTAACACCCTGAGGACAGCAACACTCTACCTCACGACCAATCCTCACATACAGGGTACGTGGTCAAACTCCCCCTTCATCAAATACAGAGTTGCTTTGCAAAGACATGTGTTGTGGGTATGCTGAATTTGTGTGTGTGTGTGTGTGTGTGTGTGTGTGTGTGTGTGTGTGTGTGTGTGTTTATATGTGTGTGTGTGCACTCAGAACGCTGCTACCAGGAGATAGATGAAGTGCTGGGTTCTCGTGAGCAGGTGTTGTTTGAGGACAGGCAGGCCATGCCCTACGTCCAGGCCGTGATCCACGAGGCCCAGAGAGTGGCAGATACTGTTCCTTTGAGTGTGTTCCACACCACCACCGCAGACACACACATCCAGGGCTACAGCATTCCCAAGGTAACAGTATAGACCAGTACACCCCAGTACAGACCAGTGCAGACCGGCACAGACTGGTGCAGACCTGTACACCACAGTACAGAACGGTACACCCCACTACAGACCAGTACACAACAGTACACAACAGTTACACCTAGTAACAGCTCAGAGTACACTAATACCTAGCTTATCATTAGCTTCCGGATCCGGATAGCAACTGACCAAAACTGCCTCTTGAAAGAGTATTGCCCTTGCATCTGATGCAGTTGGAGTACTTGATTTTGCTGTCTTAAGGCTGATTTATGCTCGGGGTAAGCGCAAGAGGCCGCGCAAGCGCAAGAGGCCGCGCAAGCCCCTTGCGCGACCCTTGCGCGACTTTTCACGTCTTGCGTGCGTCGGCCCCTTTTTCTAGACTTGCGTAATTTTTTACGTAAGGTCTTTCGCGAGCCTCGCAGCCTGCATTCTATCAACGAATGTTACGAGATGAGGTTTCTAAAATATGCTGCATGTCTACTCAGCATTACAGTGCTTCCCAAGTAAAGGTTTGAAAAGAACTTCAAGCTTCAGACTTTCTGTTAGGGAACCTGTTATCTATCTGCAGAGCAAATGTCAGGCTCATACAAAAACATTAACGTGAATTAATTGATGCTAATACCTAGCGCGGTGTCTATAGGATTTCCCATATACGTTAGCATTAAGCTAACGTATATTCTACCACAGTAAAACATGCAATACTATGTGATTGTTTTTAGAAAACGAATGTTACGTGATGAGATTACTAAAATGTAGCCTGCATGTCTGCTCAGTTTAACAGTGCTACCCAAGCAAAGGTTTGAAAAGAACCTCAAGCTTCAGACGTTCTGTTAGGGAAACCGCTTTCTATCTGCCAAGCAAATGGCAGGCTCATGACAACACGCGCAACCTTTGGGAGCATGAACTGCACTGAGTACATTTTGCGCAACAATTAACCCCAACGCTGAAGCAAGCAGCCGCCTTTAACCACCATGGGAGTAAACAGGGCCCTAACCTCCTTTCTCTCTTAACTTCTCTTTATCTCTCTCTTCCCCTGTCTCTCTTCCTCTCTCTATCTCTCTCTCTCTCTCTCTTCCCCTCTCTATCTCTCTCTCTCCCTCTCTCTCTCTCTAGGGCACGATGATCATTCCTTGTCTGTCCTCAGCACTTCATGAGGAAGGCCAGTGGAAGTCCCCGCGTGACTTCAACCCTGATAACTTCCTGAACGAGAGGGGAGAGTTTGTCAAGTCTGATGCCTTCATGCCCTTCTCTACAGGTAGCACACATAGCCTACTGTATTTAATTATTTCTGACATAATTACAAAAGTGTTGTACTCCTATAAAGCAGTGTTTCTTTGTCATTGGGTTGGTTAAGTATTTGAAGTAGTTGTGAATCATATGGTGTTTACAGCAGTATATAATTTGGTTGCTTTAGTATGTGAAGTTGTTGTGAATCCTATGTTGTTTACAGCAGGATGTCTTCTGGTTCTTCTCACAGGTTCTCGTATGTGTCTGGGGGAGGGGCTTGCTCGGATGGAACTCTTTCTCATCCTGGTCACGTTGCTGCGCCGCTTCCGATTGGTCTGGCCAAAAGAAATGGGTTCTCCTGACTACAGCATGGTCTTTGGCGCCACACAAGCACCCAAACCTTTCCAGGTCACTGTCCACCTGAGAGGGGCATGAACTATTAATTGCTCAACTGTTTATGGTCAATCCCATACACATCTGTATAATAAAACTTTCATTCATTACTGGTCACAGTTTTTAATGTCAAGCAACTAGACATTAAAAAACTAGATTTGTACAGTCCGCTGGTGGCTGCATCATTGAAGTCTTTATTTTAAGCACCTTGATACAATTGTATTGTTTTGGCTGTATATAAATACAAATGAATCTAATTACATTGAATGTTTACTCAAATTATCTCCCTCTGGAATGAAATACTGTTTTCTGATTGGACAATGGGGTGTACATTAAGTTCGTATAACCGGACACCTTGGACGTAGTCCCAGTAGAAAAGTTAAATCGCCGTTCCATATCAATGCTCTTGAATGGTTACCATTGACAACCAACGTAACGTTTATTTTTTGACAGCAAGGATAATTCGAACAAAGATGGCGGCTTGTTGGGAGAAGTTAGTGGGAAATGTTTTGTATGAATTAAGCTATCTACACGACTTAAATTGACTCGGTTAGTTGTTTATGTGCTACAACAATGTTGCAGAGTATTGTAAGTCTAAACTGAAAGTCTCGAATATTATTTGTAGGCGGCTGCTAACGCGTATACCAAAAACCCATTCAAACAGATAGTAGCTCACACGGCTAACTCGCCAGCTCGATTGTGAGCCTTCGACCAAAATCACCAAACTTGACTTCCCTGATGCTCTGTCCAACTTCACCATCAACGGAAACGTGGAGTTCAACTTTAATTATGTAAAACCTTATGTCCAACACCTTTGTCCGTGTGTCCGTTTACAGAGGAGAGCTCATGAGTGTCACTTTGCAGCATAGCAATGCCCGGGGAGACTAAAGGTCATATGATAAGACCAGTTCCACGCACTACTTTCTCTAACGGGAGCACTAGGCTTTAAATCAAGAATTCATCAGGTTATTATGCATATTAAGTTTCCTAAAGATAACGGAAATTCTAAATATAATAATAAAAACATTTTTGGATGTTGTAAACGGGAGATAAGCGGGATAACGGCCTCCGAGCTGTACAGTTCTACAAAGGTAATGGACTTTGCGGAGCAACCGCTTCGCGTCGTGGAGTTCTTTGCCCCGCAGCATCCATTACCTTTGTAGAACTGTACAGCTCGTCGGCCGTTATCCCTTACGTGTTTTCTCTACTCTGATTATGATTTATCTGGAGTCAAGGGATGTTCTGTTAGGTGCCATTCGCCACAGGTTGACCGGTCAGAACAGAAGGATGCCAGAAGGATGCCAAATTCCCAATAAATATGTTTATTAAATACATTATTTATTTATTTACACAATGCATGCCGTGAATAGTCTTGATGTAACTGTGTTACAACAAACATTTAATGCCGTGTGTCACAAACTGGAGATTTGAAACAAGAAAAAGGATGCAAACGCTCAAGACGTGTTTTACTTAAATAAATCAAAGTGCCACGATGGGCAAACAAGGTAAAGTTCACAGGACTGGAGAACAAATTACGTCTTGCTTATCAAGAACAATTACACACAAAGACAAACGAAAATTCTAAGGCTTACATAGGAACTCAATTAATACATTGGCTACAGGTGAGAACCAAACTTAATTAACACAATGGCTACAGGTGAGAACTAAACTTAATTAACACAATGGCTACAGGTGAGAACTAAACTTAATTAACACAATGGCTACAGGTGAGAACTAAACACAAACTATTAAACATAAATGTCACAGTACATTTTTTCATAACAATACAAGACTCACTGGGTTAAATTCAAAGCAAAACTTTAAGCTTGCTTTGACATGACTTCATCAAAGAGCAGTGCAAGGAAAGGTAAGTTATAGCACAATGTATACACATAGGCCTTAACAATTAGCAGATAAGAGAACATAGATACAAAAGAGATTAAAACAGTAGAGTACATTATAAAGGAAACATAGAAAAAAAAACCAGAAAAGATATTGCTGTGTCTTTCTCCAGTGTGTACACGCTGGTGTGTAATGATGAAACATATCTAAGAGGTAATGTGGTCAATTCTTTTGGTTTTCGTAAGAACTCGAGCAAATGCATTTTGTACAAACTAAAGCTGTTTGATGGTGTCTTTAGGGAGGCCTGTAAAAAGACCACTGCTTTAGTCGACCCAGCTGGAGGTAAGGCAAGAATGATGATTGTCTAAATCATGATGACATAAGGCCACTTAGTCACATGGTTGGTAAAACTTGAGAGTGAGTTTGCTTTCAATAATGGCCGTCAATACACAACCCAGACATCAGAACCCCAGTGAAAGGCTGAGTAATGTTGGTAATGGTAATGCTGGTGGGGTGGTAATGTTGCTGGTATTACATCTTTTTACTGTATATTTCTGCTGAGAACCGCTTAAAGGTGAAAAATATGCTCCACCAAACTCTTTGTGACACGTGCATCTCTCTGTGCATGCTCTGACCTGTTAATATGGGTGCGAGGGACCGAGGCGGCCACCCCACATTTTGGGAAATGGGGGCGACTGGACTGGGTGGTGGGAAAAAAAGGTGCAGGGGATGATGTGTTCAAGGAAGTAAGGCTCAAGTAAATGGAAGTACTCCTTCTCTTCCACCCTCATGCACCCTTTAAATTACACTACTCATTGGGCCTAATTGATCCAACCAGCCCAATTGGACCCAACCATTTCAGTGGGGTAACCATCCCCACATTAGTTGTAAAGAATACATACAGTAAGAAGTGGAATTAATATATACCTAAGCCCACCACAAAGTTCACAAATGCATCCAAAACCATTCAATATTTACACATCTTACACAAACTACACATATTATTAACATACATACATAACAAACGTCACATCAAACACCCCTAATGCCAATTCCCTTCTCCCTCTGGAAGTGGAAAAATACAGCTCCTCAGGGGCATGCTTCCGCATACAAGCAGCAGGACTGGAGTGGTGTGCGAAAGTGTGAGTAATTGTATGTATGCATTAACTAGGGCTGTGTATGGAAATGGAGAGTAAATGTGACATACCATAGCGTGTACTGCACTTTATAACACGGGTAGATGGAATTATAACACGGGTAGATGGAATCCACCATTCTGAGAGTTAGTTCCGGGGTGTGCTATATTCAACGGTATAGTAACTGTACGACCTGTTTTCATCTACCTGAGCGTTCCATATCAGTGCGCACTCAAAAGGAAATATCTATCCAAGATGGCGGCGTGTTGTGGCTAATGTAGTGGGGAATGTTTCATGTGAATTAAGCTATCTATACGACTTTTTATATGTCTAAATTGACTCGGTTACTTGTTTCTGTGCTACGCAAATGTTGCAGAGTATTGAAAGACGTATTGAAACTTATTTGTAGGTGACTTTTAGCGCTTAGACCAAAAACCCATTGAAACACACGTAGCTTTTGTGCTAGGTCTAACAGACGTGAAGTTTCCAATGCTATTTGTCTGTTGCATAGCAACAGCCACACAAAGGGGGACTATTTACTCTTGGCTACTGAAATGCGATACACAACGTTTGGTGTCTACAACTTTTTTTTTGCTGAAAGGCAGCTTACTGTTTACTTTAATTGTACTTAATATTTATAAAGTCGCTGGCAACCGTGTTATAAAAGCAATAAGGTACTCGAGTCAGTACGGTATCGTCAATAATGTACTGCGCTGCGCGTCGGGCCTAACAACTCCCTCGAACAAGTACATTATTGACGATACCGTACTGCCTCTCGAACCTTATTGCTTAAATATGACATGGATGTGATGATAATAAATGGGTGAATGGTGACAATGGTGGATTAGATGTTTTCTATTATACCGCAGGAAATGTATTGGCACTTGCACCGACTTTCTCTAAATGTCCATTGTCCTTTGTTTGAGCCTCAGGGTCCAGCGCTGATTCAGTCTGTTGGGGTGGCTGTCCAGTGCAGGGTAACAGGGGTAGCCCTGCATGGATAATGTTAGAAGATAAACCCAAAACATCATTACTGGTAACTCAAAAGAAATCTCACTGCATCCATATTAACCACTGAAAGATAATCTACCAAGCAACTTACCACATTTCTCATCTGGGTTTGGAGGGGTAAAGTATCTATTTCTTATCATACTATATGTTCTCTTGGAAAATGCTATGATTCGCCAGAGGAACATGTTCAGGACGAAACCCCCGACAAACAGAGCGATTTGCCACAGAATGGAGAGCTGCCAAAGGTCTGTGGAAAAGGAATATATGTCAGGAGAGGTAAAAGGAAGGAAGTTGGTCCAGACCAGGGCTCTAGGCTTATAGGAAAGAAACAAATAAATAATCATATTTTTTGTGGAGTGAGATGGTATGCACACTTACAATAAAGTTATACTCTTTTCTCGATTTATTTTCCATTTACTTCAAACCCTCCCACCCCCTACAAATAACTGATCCCAGACACTGTCAGATATTAAAAAATGTTATTAAGTTAGGTGAAAACAGACAACTGCAGTGACTATGCATGAAAGACAACATACCTGGCACATTAACGGTGTCCTTGAAAGTACTAACAACTTCATTCATCTGATCTTTTACTGTGAACAGTCGCTCAATTGATAGGATGGTCTGGTGCATTATGAAAGAGTGTGGTGTTTTGTGATGAATTTCACAACGGGGCACTTCGTCTGTCTGTGAGCCTGGATCACATGATTGGGTCCTGCCTTCTGAAGTAACGACAACCTTCAAGGGGACGGTTTTCTGAGGATTTGCTAAAAGGGTAAGATAAAAAGGTTATGATGTGTCACAGATGTGTATGAGTGTGAGTGTGAGTGTGAGTGTGAGTGTGAGTGTGAGTGTGAGTGTGAGTGTGAGTGTGAGTGTGATTGTGAGTGTGAGTGTGAGTGTGAGTGAGTTTGAGTTTGAGTATGTGTGTGTTAGCGAGTGAGTGTGTGTGTGAGTATGAGTGAGTGAGTGAGAGAGAACTTACACCCATTTTTAATGGTAAGCTTCACGGTGTTGAGGATTCGCATGGTGTTGCTGTCTCTCACAGTGAAAACTCCCTCATCGGATTCAGTCACGTCAGTAAACGTCACAGTGTTGTCCTGGACAGAAGATCTTCTGCTGTATTTTCTAACGCATAAGGGCACAGCTCCCTCTACGACACACACCAAGTCATCAGTGGAGTGACTGGCCTTACGGAACATCACTCTCACTGGCTCTGAACTTAGAAGACCAATGGACAGAGCATCACCTATACGGACCTCCGCAGTGCTGGGATGAGCTGAAAGGTGGGGGAGGGGGAGTATCTATATTTTTAACAATTATACAGTCTCTCTCAAAAATGTGTTTGACAATGCGTAGTATTTTACATCAGATATGCAGATTGTACATAGGTCTGACTTACCTGAAAGTTTCAGTGAGAAGTCACAAATAACTTCATCATCACAGTGGCCTTCATACAATCCCTCATCACTGAGTTTTACTTGAGGGAGCAAGAGGGAGATGTTCCCAGAGAGACCGACTGTGGCTTTGTTCCCGAGATCAGAACAGGTTCCGTTTTCACAGTGAGCAATCGTTTGGAAAGGAAGAGGTGTCGATTTCACCCATTCCACAACACCACGACACGGCTTCTCACAAGGCAACTTCACAGTGGTGTTGAACACGCCTTTTGCTTGTGTTACATCTAGTGAGGTCGAGAGCTCTGCAAGCAAAACTGAGAGTGGAAACATGGTTGTATTTAGGGTAATTTATTAGTAGTATTATTAGTACATATGTTTTTACATGACTAATGCATTATTTATTGTATTGGCAAATACTAACATGATATGAGGATCAAGATCAACATGCTGTCCGACAGAGAAGTCCTATTGAAAAAAAGAAAAGCAGTGTCCGTGAACATCACAGGAATATTTTTCTCTCGATCAGATCAAATGGAATGGAAACTATTAACAGAATTAATTCATTTTGAAACACTGTTTCATGACTTAAGAATGTATTAATCAAGTGCCTTGTATTCATAATAACCTTATATAAATCATGTGCTTATGTAAGCAGGAAAATTGCTTTTCTGTGTGTAACTTAGACTATTAGGTGCTAACACAACTTACTCTGCATACTATAGGCTATGTTTGGGTGAGCTCAGAAAGCGCAGTTGGGATGACACAAAATTACTTTTAGTCCTGACATTTGCTGACATTTTCAACTTTTATGGCGTCAGAATCCAATCAATGTTAAGTATATAAACTACTTGAAAAGGAACTATTAAACTATGAAAAACACACTGACTGCCAGTATTTCACTATTTGATGTATGCTCTTTCTCTTAATGATGGTCAATACGTAGTAACTAAAGAAGCACTATTTCGATAGTTTATAGAGCTTCTCAGTATTTTCAAAGTGCACGAGCTGTGCAAGAAAGGTGCGCGTTTATCATAGACCCATGCACATGAATGACTGGCGATTTAACTAGCGAGATTCAAAGTAATGTAGAGGCAAATCTTTTTCACACACTTCACATAGAGCATAAACCCTTGAATACTCCATGAAATTGGTTGCGAAATGTAAAAGGTTATCTGATTTGTATCCAGATAAACCGCAGCTCCTGGCAACTTGCGGTTGTTTGACACGTTCGACAGACCTCTGGCGTCAGAGAGCTCCTGTAACAATATGGCGGCGACGCGTTTCGCCGAGGCAACGGACTGAAGCAGTGGAGGCGGCGTCTACCTATACATGTCTATGGTTAAAGGAACCCCAACTAAACCTAACAGAAAACAGAAAAGACCTAGAAGGTCTCTTAACAAAGTAACTATATAATTATAGCACAGCTGACTAATAAGTGCTAACGTGTGCCCAGTGGCGGACCTACCATTGAGGCGAACTAGGCAACTGCGTTAGGCCCTCACCCAGCAGAAAGCCCATGATAAATTGCCCACCCAGGCACCGATGGGCCGATGGGACGGCCCAAGCGTATAACCAAACGGCCCTCCCGCAAATATCGTCGGTTGCGACAGTTTTCCTTACTTAACCGGATACATTATATACCTCTAATGTCAACCAATGGGAATCACTGGCTGCTATTTATACTACTCCTAGTGACCTGTATTCACACTCATGGTTACTATTTTCTTACTATTTTCTAATCTCCTCTGTCAGTCTTACTATGTTTATTTGTTATTAAATGTTAATCACTCTAGCCTAATACTTGCGTGTCTCGCTCGTAGACACCTTTAACACCCCTACACACACACACACACACATAATCACACACCCAGCATGCAACACTTCCATTACCACTGATGTTTACACCCCATCGTATGTTCTGTTCTGTTCATTTCTACAACAAAGTTCAAACCAGTGGCGGCGGACCTTAAGGGCGATTGTGGCGACGAACTGCTTTCAGGAAAAGGAGATTTTTTTTCTCTGTCGGCGTACTAATTAAGATAAATTGACAACAAAACAATTAGGACTTCCTACACCAAATGTATCGATTCAACAGGTTTCTACAAAGGGTGGAACCCTACATCCAAGAATTGGAACGAAAGAAAATCATGACTAGCACGCTGTGAAGTGGCTAACGCGGTCTGTATTTCTTTATTTGTAGGCTACCACTGTCACTTTTCATAGGTTGTACAGTGTGAATGTTCGCTTTTTGCCCTAACACTGAGTTATTTTCTTTGTGAAGACTTAGTTAGCTTTTGTAAGCCAATACTTTCGAGATCAGTCAATAAATATAGTTGGTTTTGACTTGTTGCCCCCTTCTTTACGTTGTTACTGGACATTTATGTGTCCTGTAAAGCTATGTTGCATCATACAACATTTGAGACATGTGGATAATGAAAAAGTGGGATCATTTAATGTGGAGCCAAATCATGTTTGCTTATGAAGGCTCCTGAATGCAACTTTCTTCCATATAACTAGCTACTGTAGCTATGTAGGTAGAGGGGAAATATTTTGATTGTGTGCTGCCATCTACTATACAAAAAGGTATTGCTGTATGAGTTAATCAGCCTCCAAAAAAAATGATATTGCTTAATGTAGGTCGCCCTAATCATTATCAAAAAAATTGTGTACTCTTTCTCTGCTGACATTTATTCCTAAAGGCTCTGTAGTTATACATATAGGCCTAACCATCTGATAGCCCAGAGTTAAGCATATTCATCTAGCAAACTATACCTACCTTGGAGTGTTACAATAGCCAGTATCATTTTATTCCATGTGTCCATTCAGGCAAATTTGTGGATCCAAATGTTATTAAAAAACATATATAATGTTATTTCTTTGTAATCATCCAAAATTATGTTAAGTGTATGGGTATTTTGCATACATTGAGCGGGCAACGCGCCGTATATTAGTGGGCCGCTCTGACAGACAACTCCCGGCCACTTTTCCCCCCCAGTCCGCCCCTGCTTTGAGGTGGCCCTTTTTTTTGCATTAAAAGGACGGATGAAGAGGGCCCCTGGCTATGTTTTCGCCTTAGGCCCCCAAATGATTAGGTCCGCCACTGCGTGTGCCAACAACAGAATGACAAATGAATGGTACGATAACATGGTCGTATAGCACGTAACGTAAATTACTGATCATTTCAGTTTGCAGATCAACGATCTAACACAGTTGATTGGAAGTTAATATTGCTCATACACATTAAGTTGTGAGACAACTAAAAACAACGTACAGCCTTGCTTTTAAGGGTGCGAGAGGATTCCAATGTGCGTAACTTCTTCACTGCCGAAAGGTTCCCCATCACACGATACAAAACATTTGCACGTATCAAAGTAATAGTCGATTATAATAAGATACACCAATATGGGCGTGTCTCTATACCAATATTATACTGTTACGTGAGTTATGTTGAAATACAGTAAGCACTATATCAACCTTTTTGCTAACCTAAATAAGGGCAGGACACTCAGGCACGGTCTCAAGCGTGTCCTTAACTTCGCTAACAGAGATAAGGGTGAACATGATCAAAGCCTCCCAATGCACTCATTCACAGCGATGTGTTTCAATTCAGAGTTCGAGTTAGCCTATTTAGCCTATACTCCACATTCTTCTGACATATTCAAACACTTGCATACTCACTGAACTCATACCCATCGCTTACCTTGCCTCTTAAAATCCTTGTTTATCCACTTCAACAGAGATGAGTTTTCACAGGGGAGAAAATTCGAAAAAAAGTAAAAAGGATTAATGTTAATAAAGTGGTGTGCTCCTTCCTCCGGCACATGGGCATGAGCAAATGTGTAGCGGCACACCGGACAAATCACAGGTTTGCGAAAAAGGACCAGAGTGAACTGGTTGCAACGAGAGAGAATGACTCACGCGACAGATCCGCTACACACAGAGAACCAGTCCAACAGGCTCGCAGTTCTTTTGATGGGTATAGAGCAACTGAACTTCACACGTCAAGTGCCTCTGTGTACTTGTCATATTTCATTTGAGTGCAGCAGTATTTCTGTGATAATGCGGGTGCAGCCTTCACACCAGTGACATGTCCACGACCAGCGACAGTCTCTCTCACACACACAAATTCTCTCTCCTACAGTCAGACATACATTCTCTCTCTCTTACACACACACACTCTTTTCTGACACACACACACACACACACACACACACACACACACACACACACACTCTCTCTCTTACACACACACACACACACACACACACTCTCTCTCTCTCGCACACACACACACTCTCTCCTACACACACACTCTCTCTCTTACACACACATTCTTTCTCACACACACACACACACACACACACACACACACACACACTCTCTCTTACACACACACTCTTACACACATAGGCCTACACACTCTCTCTCTCTCTCTCTCTAATAGAGGCCTCCGTTTCCTTTTTTCGAAGGTGACTGGCCTGAACCAATTTTTGGATTGCATCCTTGGTTCTAGTGCTACCCCAGTCTAATGCGGATGCAGGGAGGGTATTTTCCATGGTTTAAACAAAACATCACCCCGAAACAGCTTGGTTCTGGATGAGACATTGGCCTCGATTATGACCCTGAAAATGGCTGGGCTTGAGCCAAACTGCTTTATAAAAAACACTGATGAAAGGCACGATTTCGTGTGGCGGCACACACAGCAGCTTTACCCACATCTGGAAAACACATCAAACAGGCGCTTGACGGCGAACTGTCTCCGAAATTATAACAACCTGTTATGATCACGGCACAGCTGGCTTCGGGCTTACATCTGCCATCAACAGAATGACAAATGGAATTGTACGATAGCATGGTCATATATTAGCACGTAACGTAGGCCTAAGTTACTGACAATTCACTTTGCAGATCAACGAACCCACACAGTTCATAGGGAGTGTGAGACAACTAAAAACAACGTAAAGCCATTGCTTTCGAGGGTGTTAAAAAATCATTAAACGGGATGCTTCCAGTAGGCTACGTGTGTCACGTAGGCTAAATACACATCCTAAGGTGTGAGTCAACAAAAGAAAATGACAGCCATTGCTTTTAGGTCGGAGAACAAGTTTCAACTATGCGCGGAACTTTCACTGCTGTGAGGCTTCCCATCCCACAATGAAAAGCATTTGCACCGTATCGATGTATAAGAACACTTGCAAACCCTCACTGCACTTATATATTCATCGCTTACCTTCGTCTTAAATTCCTTGTTCATCCAACTGTGTAGCGGACTTAAGCCGAGGTAAGTTTGCGAGAGAGACGATGGACAGGTTTAAGTGAATGAATCGAGAGAGGTGACAGAGAACCCCTCCCATACTGTCAGTCACCCAGTGATGGGTGGGACAACTGAATTGCAGAGAGTGTGCTACGGAGATGTTGAGATAAGCGCCTGATGTTTATGTAAGAAAGCGTGAAGCGTGGACCAACTTAACTGTAAAGACACACTCTCTCCTACACACACTCTCTCTCTTACACACACACTCTTTCTCACACACACACACTCACACACTCTCTCTTACACACTCACGCTCTGTCTCCTACACACCCACGCTCTCTCTCTTACACACACACTCTCTCTGTCTCACGCACACATTCTGTCTACACTGAACTACAACACACACCCCCCCCCACACACACACACACACACCTCACACACACACACGCACACACACAAACAGACACACTCTCTCTCTCTCTTACACACACACTCTCTCTCCTACACACACACTTTCTCTTTTACACACACAATCTTTCTCAAACTCACACTCTCTCTCTCTCACACACACTCTCTCTTCTACACACACACTCTCTCTTACACACAAACTTTCTCTCACACACACACACACACTCTCTCTCTCTCTCCTACGCACACACACACTCTCTCTCACACACACTCTCTCTCTCATAGACCTTCTCACCAAATCACACAACATAGACCTGTTCACCATATCACACAACTAAGTTACTCACCAAATCAAACAACAAATCACACAATAAAGACCTGCTCACCAAATCACACAACAAAGGGTTACTCACCAAAACACACAACATGGGCCTGCTCACCACACACAACATAGACCTGCTCACCAAATCACACAACCTACTGCATGTACAGTCACATACTTGCAAAAACACATCACACTAAGTCACCATGCTGAGTCATCTTCTCCTGCTGTGGTTTGGAGTCTTCCTCTTCCTGTTCCTGTTCTTCAGGGTAAGACAATTAAAGAACTTTCCTCCTGGATCCACAGCACTTCCTCTAATTGGTAACGTACTTGAGCTCAGCCCACACAACCCTCTGCAGAGTTTGAAGAAGGTAGTAGCACATACACACACACACACACACACACACACACACACACACACCCATACCCATACCCCCCCCCCCGACACACACACACAGACACACTGTGGTATCATGAGAGGTTTTTACCACTAAGCGGGGGAGGGCAGTGCGTAAACAACTGGACAGAGCAGGCAAAAGTGCTTTCAAACGAAGAATCTGGTTTATTCACTAACAAAAAGTCTTTCAGGAAGCAAAACATAAAAGTTCTTCAAAGGCAAAACGTAGGCTTCATAAAGTTGCTCCTAACTTAAATCCTACCAACTGTAGTTGCAACTCAAAGTTCCTCAGACGCCAAACTCAGTTTGTGCCACTAACTATGCCGCCTGCTTGCTGTGTGTCTTGTTGAAAATTATCATTGTCAAAAAGTGCCGTGCTGGTCATAGAGCAGAATTGCAGCTACAATTGTCATTTGGCCCGTGTGCAGGAATGGGTATCATGTAAGGTCAAGCATGAAAACCAGAGTGCAGGTGCAGGGCAGTGGAAAGTAACAAAGCAGTCAGGAGGGGGTCACTCATACACACCAACACCCACACACACTTATGCATACACACACATACAGAGATACACTTGCACATACACACACATACAGATATACACTTCTACATACACACATACACACACACTTACACGCACACACACATAAACACATACACACATTCAAACAAACACTCAATTACACATACACATACACACACACACACAGATTCACACACACCTACACACATGGATACACAATCACACAAATACACATATACGCACACAACCATACATATACACACACAAGACATATACACAGTCAAGGCCAAACATAGCCTTTCATCATGTGATAACCAAGAAAATTGGCAGGAGGATCTTTCCTCCCCAAAGCAAAAGTCCCCTCGCAACAGGTGAGCGAGAATATTCTGAGTGGCTAATAATGAGGATAAAATGTGTGAAAGTATGAGGGAATATTCTGATTGGGTCATTTTTAGATAAGGTGATGTCCATGACTTGCATAAACTGACGAATTATGAGTAAAAAAGACAATGCATTGGGTCTTAGATTCAGAGCTGTTCCATGGACCAACACTCTCATATTTGGATGATCTGTCTGCAGGACTAAATAAAACTTCAGTTTATCGGACTCCGGACTTCTGACTCTGATTGAATATTATCTCTAAGTTTTTGGAAACAGTTGTAAATTCGCTACAACAATCTCCACTCCTTTGTTCTCTCCCTCTCCCTCACCTGAGCTCCAGCTTTAAGCAGAGGCCTGAGGCATTTGTCCCTGTCTGAGTAGTCCATTCTGGGAGATGTAGTTTACCCTGCAGCCATCTTGTGGCTTGGTAGCCATTCCAGGAGAGGAACATAATGCCCTTCTACCACACGTCCTCTCGTTATGCCACAACACACACATGCACACACTCTCTCACACACACACACAAACACACACACACACACACACACACTCTCTCTCTCTCTCACTCACTCACTCACTCACTCACTCACTCACTCACTCACTCACACACACACACACACACACACACACACACACACACACACACACACACACACACAACACACACTCTCTCTCTCTCTACACACACACTCTTGCTCCACTAAACTACTCCACACTGCAGAGTTCAGTTCAGGAAACAACTCCAGCCTACATGTGTGCCAAGAAGACCTTCACCTTACCCTGACTGCCAGACAAGAAGTTAGACCTGCTCACCAAATCACGCAGCATAGACCTGCTCACCAAATCACACAACAAAGACCTGCTGACCAAATAAAATAAACATAGACCTGCTCACTAAAGCTTGGTTTATGCTCAGAGGCGTAAGCGTCTTGCGTGCGTCGGCCCCTTTTTCTAGACTTGCGCCATTTTACGCAAGCCTATTGTTCTGGGTGTGAATTGCTTGGCAACACCCCCAACGCAACGCGTAAGCACCTAGCAATTCATGCTCCCTTTAGAAGCATGCAAGGGCCTTAAGTCACTCAAGAAAGGGCTACTCACCAAATCACACAACATAGATCTCCTCACCAAATCACACAACAAAGGGTTACTCACCAAATCACACAACATAGGCCTGCTCACCAAATTACAGAATGAGCGAATGAACTCAAAGGAAAGTACTGCAACAGAACAGCACAGACTGTTTTAGTGTGTTTAAAGGTAGTGTCTTTAATTCTGTCGAAAAACTGTGCCAAGATAACAAATGTTCCGACAAGAGGTTCAACAGAGTTTGTTTGCGTTAATGAAATCCTCTGAACCAAACTGGATTAAAGTGCAATATGATACAATGTTGTAATAGAAAACTGTTGCTATAGTTACAATTACACCTGCACCAGGGTATGAAGACTTACTGAGTCATTTATATTTATTTTGCACCTCCCCTTCCCTCTCTCTCCTCATGGTAGACTTTACACAGCAGCTGTTAAATACAGTGGAGTGGAGTGACAGACAGATTGGCACCACAAACACACTCAGTCACCATGCTGAGCTCTCTGCTCCTGTTGTGCTCTGGAGTCTTCCTCCTCCTCCTCTTCCTCTTCAGGGTGAGAAGACCGAAGAACTTTCCTCCTGGACCCACAGCACTTCCTCTGCTGGGAAACTTACTGGAGCTCAGCCCACACAACCCACTACAGAGTTTAAAGAAGGTAAAAACACCAGCACACACACACACACACACACATAAACACACACAAGCACCCTCACCCACACACACAAACACAAAACCCACGACAGAATTTCAGGTAAACACATTATCCAGCACAATTTAAAATGGCAAAAACCCTTCTAAGCATGAACAGTACATAGCTTGCTAGCATGCTAACCCGCATTTGTAGTGGTACACTTGGCAAGGTCTTACTGGGAAAGCATTTTCATTTTTTACATTTCTGTGTAGAGGTCTAGGCAGTTTGAATGACAGGTGTGTTTATTTGTCTTTAATATGCCATATACCATGATTTATAATTTTAAGATGATACCAGTACTTGTAGCCTATAAAACATGCTTTAAAAGGTGGACAACTATTGCATACTGTTTCTTTAAGTGTATCTGCTAGAAGTTATCTGTAAGGCAGTGTATTACTGCAATGTCGCTCAGAGTACAATGACCTAAAAAACACTCACAACTTGAAGCATTGCCAATTGCATATACCATGTTGCTGTATCCTCCAGTTTGGCATAGATGACAGTAGTGTTGCATTGCAAAATAATAATGATTCTGCATTCTGCATTCACTGCAGCCATATGCTAAAATTGCACGTGTTACTGCACTGTATAGGCTTACTACAGCACAACAAAAAGGCATGAATATGCTACGTATTTACTGCAGTATTTCCAATGCAGTAAATGACATACAGTTGTACATCATACACAAGATACAGTCTACCAAAGTTCTGTAACACCACTAGAAGTCTGCTGTAGCCCAAATGCTGATCCATTCTGTCCTCGTTTGAACTTCGCATTTACGGTAACATTCTAATACTGTCTTTCACTGATAGCTTATGACTTACATATAGCACTGTAATAGTGGAAACAACTCTTCAGGAACAGCTACATCTATGTTTACCTTCTGTAGAGATAGTAAGAAGTCTAAGTAAACGTTCTACTAAAATATATTAAAGTAAATAACTTAATTTGTCTGTCTAAATACAGCATTTTTCCATCTGTGATCTAAATTACTGTAAGTTAGGTTTTGAACTGAAAGTTAACTGTTTTGAACAGAGTCTCTAAACATCGACAAAAAATGCTGTAGTTGCACAGCGTTTTGCTTGTAGTGAACATTGACTGAGGTATCCAGGAATTTCGGAATACGTGGTCATTGACTGCATTTGTATCTAAGCATAGGGGCAAGTATCCACAGTTTGGTTCACATAGTCTACTGGTATGCTCGATGTGTTATTTTCTTTGGGAATGTGTACATACGGTATTGAGACGAAAGTGATTAGAAAAAACTGTAAAACTGTAAAACATACCACCAGTAGAATGCTAGTACAGTCAAATTGTATAATAAAAAAAAACTCTGATACCTTCAACAACAGTTACAGTGGAATGTTTTCAATATAGCTATGATTCTCATGTGCAGTGGGTCATATATAATACCATAGCACCAAACTTCAAACCCAGCTGAATCCTATGTATGTGTGTGTGTGTGTGTGTGTGTGTGTGTGTGTGTGTGTGTGTGTATGTGTGTGTGTGTGTGTGCGTGTTTTTAGTTAGCAGAGAGCTATGGTCCTGTATACAGTCTGTACTTTGGTCCTCGTCCTGTAGTGGTGTTGGCCAATCAGCAGGTCATCAGAGAAGCACTGGTTACTAGAGCCACAGAGTTTGCTGGACGACCAGATCACATGTTGATTTCTCATACCACACAATGCAAAGGTAAACAGACACGGAAACATACAGACACACAGATTTATTTAAATCCAATGTATTTAAATGTTAAATAGTTTGGTGTTTGTGCATCATGATTAAACACATGTATTTTGCAGGAGTGATTATGGCAGATTACGGTCCAAAGTGGCAAGAGCACCGGCGCTTTGCCCTGACCACACTGCGTAACTTTGGGATGGGGAAGCGCACCATGGAGGAGAAGATTCTGGAAGAGACCCGATACATCTGCACCGAGATGGAGAAACATGCAGGTTCCTCAACTTGCAATGCAGCTTTTGTCCATTAGGATACAGAATAATGCAAAATGTTTTCCTGTAGATAAATGTTTTGCTGCTGTATGCTTTGATACACACTCCTATCTAGGAGCAGCTGTAAACTTAACAATTACATTTAATCAAAAGCAGTTAAAGTAACACTGTGTTACAATTCTACCTCCAAATAACAGCTTGAAAAAAATTGTGCCGCTACAATTACTTTGAAAATGGAGAATGGCCTCTCCGCCATTGCCATCGGGGTCTGTAGGGAAATTACTGCGGTCTGTAGGATTTCTGGAGCCGCCCGGTCATTTGTGTCTGAGCATGTGCGCCTAGGATCGGGTAGCGATTTCAATTCAGAGCTAGCCATCTTTCTGCTGGATTAGTAAGTCGTTTATTTGCTGTCCTGCTATGTCTTGTCTTGCACTTGCTTGATGTTTGACTGTGTTAGCAAAGTTGTTTACTCACAAATTTGAACAGGTTTCGCCGCTGCCCTAATGCTGCCCTAATGATGATTGATTTCCTGCTATTTTTATGAAAAATTATTTCAAAAACATTGTTTAACAAGTGTAATCGCTCTTGAGGAGACCCATAGTTTGAGTTGACACGTCTGAACGTAAACAATGCTTTGTTTGTTTGCATAAAAATGACCTTTAGTATTATGTGACAAACCTTTAATATCAGGGCTTCCTGCATGATTTGAGCCTCAACAACACAGCACAACACCAGACATGACTGAAACAAAATCTCTCTCTCTCTCTCACTCACTCTTTCTCTCTTTCCCCCTGTTTCTCTTGCTCTGCCTGTGTGTGTGTGAGAGTGTATCAAAACATATGATCTGTGTGTCTCTATCAAAAACATAGTATCCCTCTCTCTCTTTCTCATTCCTTCTCTCTCTCCCTCTCTTAGGGAAGTCCATGGACCCCCAGTATCTCTTCCATTATGCTGCCTCTGACATCATCTGTTCCGTTATTTTTGGCTCTCGATTTGACTATGATGATACTTACTTCAAGGAACTCGTTGTCATGCTCGTGGAATTTACTAAATTAATCCTTGACCCTTGGGCAATGGTATCTTTCACACTTATATTTAATAATATTTTTTATAGTGATATTTGTTCTGCAAAAAGCAGGAATGTGTCTGCTTTAACAAAATAGGTTAATGCCACTACAGAATCATATTTTGATAATTCATGAATTTCATTTTTTTGCTTAAATTAATTTACAGTTTTGACATGTGGCCTCTTCCTCCCCCTTGAGGCAGATCTATGAAATTGCTCCGTTCATGAGGAGATTCCCTCTGCCATTCAATCGGGCTTTTTATGTCACCAGCAGCATACACAGCCACATACTCAAAGTGGTTAGTGAACACAAAGACTCATGGGTTTCAGGCCAGCCTAGAGACCTCATCGACTGCTATCTGGACGAGATGGAGAAAGTGAGTGTGTGGGACGGAATTAGTTAGCAAATGAGAATATGAATATGCCATGCTGAACGTCCTAGTAAAAGCTGTGTGTGTTTGTATTGATGTGTTTGTGTTTGAGTGTGTGTGTGTGTGTGTGTGTGTGTGTGTGTGTGTGTGTGTGTGTGTGTGTGTGTGTGTGTGTGTGTGTGTGTGTGTGTGTGTGTGTGTGTGTGTGTGTGTGTGTGTGCGTGTGTGTGTGTGCGCGCGCGCTTAAGAGGGCAGATAAAGGTACCTCCTTTGACGACAGTCAGCTAGTGGCCGTCTTGTTTGACCTGCTGCTTGCAGGGACAGACACCACCTCTAACACCCTCAGGACAGCAACACTCTACCTCATGACCCATCCTCACATACAGGGTAAAACTCCCCCTTTATCAAATACAGGGTTATTTTGTAAAGACATGTGTTGTGGGTATGCTGAACATGTGTGTGTTTGTGTGTGTGTGTGTGTGTGTGTGTGTGTATGCACTCAGAACGCTGCTACCAGGAGATAGATGAAGTGTTGGGCTCTCGTGAGCAGGTGTTGTTTGAGGACAGGCAGGCCATGCCCTACGTCCAGGCTGTGATCCACGAGGCCCAGAGAGTGGCAGATACTGTTCCTTTGAGTGTGTTCCACACAACCACCACAGACACACACATCCAGGGCTACAGCATTCCCAAGGTAACAGTAGACAAGTACACCCCAGTACAGACCGGTACACCCCAGTACAGACCAGTACACCCCAGTACAGACCGGTACAGACCGGTACACCACAGTACAGACCGGTACAGACCGGTACACCACAGTACAGACCGGTACACCACAGTACAAACCGGTACACCACAGTACAGACAAGTACACCACAGTACAGACCGGTACACCACAGTACAAACCGGTACACCACAGTACAGACAAGTACACCCCAGTACAGACCCGTACACCCCAGTACAGACAAGTACACCACAGTACAGACCCGTACACCCCAGTACAGACAAGTACACCACAGTACAGACCGGTACACCACAGTACAAACCGGTACACCACAGTACAGACAAGTACACCCCAGTACAGACCCGTACAGACCGGTACAGACAAGTACACCACAGTACAGACAGGTACAGACAAGTACACCCCAGTACAGACCCGTACACCCCAGTACAGACAAGTACACCACAGTACAGACCGGTACACCACAGTACAGACCGGTACACCCCAGTACAGACAAGTACAGACCGGTACACCACAGTACAGACAAGTACACCCCAGTACAGACCGGTACACCCCAGTACAGACCGGTACACCCCAGTACAGACCGGTACACCCCAGTACAGACCGGTACACCACAGTACAGACAAGTACACCCCAGTACAGACCGGTACACCCCAGTACAGACCGGTACACCCCAGTACAGACCGGTACACCCCAGTACAGACCGGTACAGACCCAGAACACTAATACTAGCATATCGGTGCCATGTCAATGTTCCGAAAGCCCAGTATTCCAAGAACTCGTATTCCGAAAATATGCTGATCCGAAATTGTGAGCACAGCAACGTGAACCACTATAGCCCACATGCACATCCCAATGAATTGATTACACAATCATAAGCATTTTTTTTCACAACTATGAACTTTAATTCAGAATATTATTATACACACATGGCATTTGCAACGGATGATAAAAAAAAACTTTAATGATATCCAACTTTCAGAGCAAAAACCCTGCATCATTCTAAATATTGCCTAAAAAAAGTTATATGCGTGACAGCCCGGTGAGCATCTCCGCTCAGCTACGTAAACTATCTGCTGTGTGTGATTTGTGCAACTTAAAATATTTCTAAATTATGCCAGGGGGTGCAATGCCTGCCCAACCCCCCCCCCCCCCCCCCCCCTACAAAAAACACAGCGCATGCATAGGGCTACATTTTGGTAAGTCATTAAACAGTCATTAAACTCGTGAGCCTGCACTTCCACCACCCCTGTATAGTAAAAAAAAACATGAAAATTACCCACGGACTGCAGCAAACCTTATTGTACAAGTATTGACCTTGCATCTGATGAACTACCTGTTGAATGTAGAGTATTGCCCTTGCATCTGATGCAGTTGGATTACTAATGGGAGTACACAAAGCCCTAACTTCCTTTCTTTCAACTTCTCTCTCTCTCTCTCTCTCTCTCTCTCTCTCTCTCTTTCTCTCTAGGGCACGATGATCATTCCTTGTCTGTCCTCAGCACTTCATGAGGAAGACCAGTGGAAGTCCCCGCATGACTTCAACCCTGATAACTTCCTGAACGAGAGGGGAGAGTTTGTCAAGCCTGACGCTTTCATGCCCTTCTCTACGGGTAGCCCAAATATTAAATTATTTCTGGCATTATTTAAAATGATGTTGTACTTCAATGAATAAGAGTAACTTGTCCCGTGTTGATCATTGGGTTTGCTTTAGTATTTGATGTAGTTGTGAATCCTATGGTGTTTACAGCAGTATATCATTGGGTTGGCTTTAGTATTTGAAGTAGTTGTGAATCCTATAGTGTTTGCAGCAGTATATCATTGGGATGGTTAAGAATGTGAATTAGTTGTGAATCCAGTGGTGTTTACTGCAGTATGTCATCGGGTTGGTTTAGTATGTGAAGTAGTATGGTGATTACTGCAGTATGTCTTCTGGTTCTTCACACAGGTTCTCGTATGTGTCTTGGGGAGGGGCTTGCTCGCATGGAACTCTTTCTCATCCTGGTCACGTTGCTGCGCCGCTTCCGATTGGTCTGGCCAGAGGAAATGGGTGTTCCTGACTATGGCATGGTCTTTGGCGGCACACAAGCACCCAAACCTTTCCAGGTCACCGTCCACCTGAGAGGGGGCATGAAATAAAGGCTGTTTTCTTCTTTAAGGGGTGTTATCCTTTCTAGGTCTAAGTGTCATGTATATCTATGTAAGTGAACAGACTGTTCTAATTTGAATTAGGAGGTGTCGCATACATAAACTGTAACAGGACAATATGCGTTCAATTTGTCCAAGTAAATATGAAGTGCCACATGATTAACTTAATCCACGTGCATTGGGACAGGGGCCAACACCAGGACAATGTCCGGTTGTCCAGAAATTTAGGACATCCTCAGAATGTCTCATTAACATGTAAAGACATTGCCCTTATTTTCCACATTGTTCATTAATAGACAGTATATATTTTTGTATTGTATTGGAAGTGTACCTTTATGAAATGTAGAGGGTTTAATGGCTGTAGTATTTTCTATGTGAAGGAATGATGTATCATTAAAGGTTGTAGAATTATGCCATGTCAGTGATTGTTTTATGATGACCCACGTCAGGATGTCAGCCTAAAACACTGCTGTTTCACAGGCATACAGCACCTCTGGTAGGGTTAGCATACAGCACCTCTAGCAGGGTAAACAAACAGCACCTCTGGTAGGGTTAGCATACAGCACCTCTGGCAGGGTTAGCATACAGCACCTCTGGTAGGGTTAGCATACAGCACCTCTAGCAGGGTTAGCATACAGCACCTCTAGCAGGGTAAGCAGACAGCACCTCTGGCAGGGTTAGCATACAGCACCTCTGGTAGGGTTAGCATACAGCACCTCTGGTAGGGTTAGCATACAGCACCTCTGGCAGGGTTAGCTTACAGCACCTCTGGTAGGGTAAGCAGACAGCACCTCTGGCAGGGTTAGCATACAGCACCTCTGGTAGGGTTAGCATACAGCACCTCTGGCAGGGTTAGCATACAGCACCTCTAGCAGGGTAAGCATACAGCACCTCTGGTAGGGTTAGCATAAAGCACCTCTAGCAGGGTAAGCATACAGCACCTCTGGCAGGGTTAGCATACAGCACCTCTGGTAGGGTTAGCATAAAGCACCTCTAGCAGGGTAAGCATACAGCACCTCTGGCAGGGTTAGCATACAGCACCTCTGGCAGGGTTAGCATACAGCACCTCTGGTAGGGTTAGCATACAGCACCTCTGGTAGGGTTAGCATACAGCACCTCTGGTAGGGTTAGCATACAGCACCTCTGGTAGGGTTAGCAGACAGCACCTCTAGCAGGGTAAGCAGACAGCACCTCTGGCAGGGTTAGCATACAGCACCTCTAGCAGGGTTAGCATACAGCACCTCTGGTAGGGTAAGCAGACAGCACCTCTAGCATCAAGGCCGGATTAACCATTAGGGCAACTGGGCACTTGCCCAGGGCCCATGACATCAAAGGGGCACTTGACAACGTTGTTGACAAATATCACGTTATGAACGCAGTCCTGGCAGCGCATGGTGATGTCTGTTGTGCCTCCGTTGGTATAGCATAAAACGTGAGTTGTATTAAAACATAGCGTGTGTAATGTGCAGCTATTTCATTCCGTTTGTTAACCTTTCCTGCTGTCGGAGGCTGTCTCGTAGTTGGAGATTGCAGGGGAGTAAAATGCTCCACGGCCGAAGTAGATTAGCCTACATGTTTTTAACTTCGGGTTAATTCCCTTCCCGTTACGTCTGCTGCTGGTTAGTAAAAACAGACAGCAGGAAAGTTTAGCAAACGGAATGAAATAGCTACACATTACACACGCTATGCTTTATTAAAACTCACGTTACTCACATACTGGTTAACACTGTTACAGCACATAAATCTTTGTCGCTGCATCCAAACTATGCGTCACCATTCTCCCTCCCTGTACGTGCTCTTCTTAAAGGAGCCGCACCATTTTACTAAACGTTCTTGCAATGTCAATCATTTAATTTAAATATACGTATTGGCCTTATTGTGCACGCTTGTGCGTTTAACAGCGCTTGTTTGTGTGAGAGAGCATTTAACTGTTGATGCCTCAGTTTAATAAAGCCAGGCTATTCATAAAAAAAAACGTACGTCAATGTGGCATTAGTACTATGAACAGTTGAGATTGATTCCTTCTGGCTCGGTTCGGATTCGAAAAAAAAAAATATTTGAATGCCTGTCGGACTGGGTCCGGGCTCGGTTACTATTCTGTCGGACCTGGCCGGGCTCGGACAGAAAAAATCGTCCCAATCCATGCTCGAATGCTCATGTATTTGTATTTTTGTACAATCCGGGACAGAATTTTAAGTTTAATAAGGCCATAATCACTGCTGTTGATGTGCAATAATTCTCATGGATGCATGGAGCACTTTATTTCAAGAGTTCAATATTTCTGCATCGCAGTTTAATTAAGTTATTTTTGTTTAAAGACAATAAAGAAGTGTTTTCCTTAAACATTGTGCCCATTATTGTAATTTCCAAGAAGGTATAACTCTGAGAATTCCAATCACATTTGTTTTAAATATCGTCTAATTATCGTTATCGTCAAAATGAAAAAAAAATATCGAGATATTCTTTTTTGCCCATATCGCACCCCTAGTGTTAATGAGAGAAGTTTTAAAAGTAAAGATAGGTCATTAGGCCTCATAATTGTTTGTGTAGTCATGAGTTCAGTCTTTAAGGGAGAGGCCAGTTGTAAGGTCCATTTGTTTAAATAAAAATAATAAGGATATATAGTAGTGAAGTGATCAACATCAAATGTTGAATTGTGATACAATAAACATGATCTTGACTTTGAAATTACATGCAACAGTGTAGCCAATGATTTACTTTCACTAAAAACAACACTTCATGGTTGGTGATAATTTCACATTTTTGCATTTTTAAAATGTTCTATGGTTTTAAGTTAAGGCCTACCTAGCTGTTTGCTTTCAAGATAATTGAAACATTCAATAAGTACTCCTCAAGCCACCAAGTTCTGTTAAAGATTAATTGTAAAAAGTTATGCACATTTGTGCGTCTGAA